>NC_092055.1:51154190-51454190 GCF_003086295.3 Arachis hypogaea
GCTCAAAATCATGAGATATTCATTCTTTCATAATATGTGACAATTATAGCATAAAACCTCATGAAATAGCATGAATTCATACATGGTTGATTAAATCAAAGGAAACATGAAAATCTACCCAATTGGCTTGCTTATGGCTCAAGAAAGTGCATAATTCAATTGAAAACTAAAGAAAAAGGCTAGTGAAACTAGGCTAAGATGACTTGTCATCACAACACCAAACTTAAAGCTTGCTTGTCCCCAAGCAAGAAATGATTTATTGAGAAGAAAGAATGAAATGGAAGAGGATGTTCATGCTAGTAGAGTGTTATTGGTAGTTCCTGGGGTTTTATGTGGATATGTAAACACTCACCTCTTATTGATTCTTAAGCCTAGAAAGTCTCCTTCAAGCTTCAAATAACATACTGCTATGACCTCTCATTATTTCTCTATCCTTGGCTATTGTTTTGTTCATAAGCTTTATTTGAGTGTCATGTGTAGCAAGTTCATTTCCTTTTCTTTATACTTGACACATTATTCACTATAGACACTTGGCTCACATTCCTTCTTAGAACATTGATGCCCAGCACCTCTTTGGGTTACTAAATGCCTTGTAGTTAGGTTGCTCTTGATAGTGGACTTTCAGCTGATGATCCCGGGTTAGTTAACCCAAGTCATCAAGTGTTGATGCACTCCAAAGAGCTTAATAATCCAAGCAGATCCTAATACAAAGACACCACAGGCATATATATTCTAAGGTTCAAGCTATTGGTGTCCAGCTTTGTTTCTTTTTGTTTTTCTTTTGTTCTGCCACTCTTTGGCTTTTTTTTTTCTTTCCCTTTTTTTTTCTTTCTTTTTGTTTTTCTTTCTAACCAAGGATTTTTATTTGATTGAGATTCATAGACAGTAGGCCATTCTATACTTAGAAGGAGACATCCTAGTTCTTTTATTCACTAAAGTGAGCTATTATACAATCACACACACACCACCACTTACTTTTATTGTACTTCTATCTAACAGAGAACTATCTCACTTCACATTCAAACATTTCTTTTATTGAATTGAAAATGCAGGGGATAAAGCATGCGTTTTGTTCAGTGAAAGTAAACACACAAGCACACACATAGACTAGTTTACTTATTCTAAGAGAAATTCTACTTGTATTAGATGAACACTTTATCAAAACACAAGTCAAAACATTTTTCAACAGTAAGAGTTAAGTATAAATACAACCTATTGGTTTGCAATTCCTTTGTCCTTCCTTCTGTTGTGCCCTTTTGAGTTATGATGCATAGTGTCTTCAAATGGTGGTGAATTCCCTGCATAATTCTCAAAAGTTGCTTGCTTCTCAAGCCCTTAGATGACCAGTTAGTATGCATGAATTGAGTGTGGCTTGTGGATTTAATTTGGTGTGGGAACACCAAACTTGAGTTCTTGCCACTTCTCTGGATACAGCAGGTTAACTCTAGGCAAAATCTTGTGTCCTTGCTAAAGGTTATGAAGTTAAGACTAAAAAGCAGTTAAGTGGTTGAATAATCTGTTCGATTGCTTGGAACTAACAATGTGCAGGAAGTTAGAATGTGCTTTTGAATGAGGTTTTGGTGGAACACCAAACTTAGAATCCTCCATTCTCCCTTAAGTTGTTTTTGGTGTGCAACACCAAACTTAGCTCCTTGCAATACATGTCAATTATTCAACATTTTTGTTGAGAAAGATATGAAAAAAAAACTACCTCAGGTTGGGTTGCCTCCTAACAAGCGCTCTTTTATTGTCACTAGCTTGACATCCTTCAATTCCTTTCAGGAAGGCTGTAGGTTCTGGACCTCTTTTTCCTTATCCCATTGTCCTCCCAAGTACAGCTTTGCTCTGTGACCATTTACTGTGAATTGATTCTTTGTTGCTTCATCTAGCAGTTCAATGCTCCCATAAGGAAAAACCTTTGTCACCAAGTATGGGCCAGTCCATTTAGACTTAAGTTTGCCAGGGAAGATCTTAAGCCTTGAGTTATATAGGAGCACTTGCTGCCCTGGCTTGAATTCCTTCTTTGTGATCTTCTTGTCATGCCACCTCTTAGCTCTTTCCTTGTATATCTTAGCACTCTCATAAGCTTCTATCCTGAATTCATCTAACTCATTCAGTTGCAACAACCTTTTTTCTCCTGCAGCTTGGGAATCAAGGTTGAGGAGTTTAGTGGCCCAAAAAGCTCTGTGTTCAAGCTCTACAGGGAGGTGGCAGGATTTGCCATACAATAGCTGAAAGGGTGACTTGCCAATAGGAGTTTTGAAAGCTGTCCTATATGCCCATAATGCATCTTCTAGCTTCCTAGCCCAATCTTTTCTTGTGCTTCCCACTGTTTTCTCTAGGATCTTCTTTAATTCCCTATTTGCTAGTTCAGCCTGGCCATTAGTCTGGGGGTAGTAAGGTGTAGCCACTTTATGGATTACTCCATATTTGTGGAGGAGCTTCTCCATCTGTTTGTTGCAAAAGTGACTACCACCATCACTGACAAGACTCTTGGGCACTCCATATCTTGTGAAAATGTGCTTTTTAAGGAATTGGAGGACAATCTGTGCATCATAGGTGGTCGTAGCTATGGCTTCCACCCACTAAGATATATCTGAAAGAATAGGAAGGGGGAAAGGGCCCCATGAAATCAATTCCCCATAGATCAAATAATTCCAGTTCCAAGATGAAGTTTTGAGGCATCTCATTCCTTCTTGTTAATCCTCCTGCTTTCTGGCATTCATTACATTGGTGAACATATTCTCTGGCATCCTTGAAGATAGTTGGCCAATAGAAGCCGCTCTGCAATATCTTTGCAGCTGTTTTCTCTGGGCCAAAGTGTCCACCATAAGTTGAACCATGGCAGTGCCACAGGATATCCCTCATTTCACTCTCAGGGACACACCTTCTAATTACTCTATCAGAACATCTCTTGAACAGGAAGGGTTCATCCCATAAGAATTTCTTCCCCTCATTGATTAACTTCTTCACTTGTTGCTTAGAAAAGCCTTGAGGTATCTTTCTTCCCACTTTGTAGTTTGCTATGTCAGCAAACCAAGGTGCTTGCTGGATCTGCAAAAGGTGCTCATCTGGGAAGCTTTCGTTCATGGGCTGAGATGCTTGTTGAATTGTTTCATGTGGTAGCCTCGACAAATGGTCAGCAACCCGATTTTCAGAGCCATTCCTGTCTCTTACCTCAATGTCAAACTCTTGTAAGAGCAATATCCACCTGATAAGTCTTGGTTTAGCATCCTATTTTGACATCAAATACTTAAGTGCAGCATGGTCAGTATAAACCATAACTTTGGATCCTATCAAGTATGATCTAAACTTATCAAAAGCATAAACTACAGCTAGCAACTCCTTCTCCGTTGTGGTGTAATTTCTTTGGGCCTCATTCAACACTTTACTTGCATAATATATGACATGATGTAAGTTTCCCTTCTTTTGCCCAAGTACAGCACCAATTGCAAGGTCACTTGCATCACACATGAGTTCAAAGGGTAACTCCCAATCTGGAGGTGTGATGATTGGTGCTGTTGTGAGTCTGTTTTTTAAGTTTCAAAGGCTTGCTGGCAGTTTTCATAAAAAACAAAAGGGTTATCAAGCATTAATAGATTACTCAAAGGTTTAGCTATTTTTGAAAAATCCTTGATAAACCTTCTGTAGAATCCGGCATGCCCCAAGAAACTTCTAACAGATTTCACATTAATTGGTGGAGGGAGTTTTTCTATGATTTCAACCTTTGCCTTATCAACCTCTATCCCTTTTCTTGAAACTTTATGGCCAAGAACAATCCCTTCGGGTACCATGAAATGGCATTTCTCCCAGTTCAAAACTAAATTAGTTTCTTGGCACCGTTTCAAAACAAGGGTTAAATGGTTTAGGCAAGCATTGAAATTATCACCAAAAACAGAGAAGTCATCCATGAAGACTTCTAAAAACTTTTCGACCATATCAGAGAAAATGGAGAGCATACACCTTTGAAATGTGGCAGGGGCGTTGCAAAGCCCAAAGGGCATCCTCCGGTATGCAAAGACTCCAAATGGACATGTAAAGGCAGTCTTCTCTTGGTCCTTGGGGTCCACCACGATTTGATTATACCCAGAATATCCGTCCAAAAAGCAATAATAGGCATGGCCGGCCAACCTTTCCAGCATCTGATCAATGAATGGGAGAGGGAAATGGTCCTTCCTAGTGGCATCATTCAATCTTCTATAGTCTATGCACATTCTCCACCCAGTCACTGTTCTAGTAGGGATCAACTCATTCTTCTCATTAGTGATGACCGTCATTCCTCCTTTCTTTGGTACAACTTGAACCGGGCTTACCCATTGGCTGTCAGATATTGGGAAGATTATCCCTGCATTCCACAACTTCATTACTTTCTTCTGGACAACTTCCTTCATTGTGGGATTTAGCCTTCTTTGTGGTTGAACCACTGGTTTGGAATTATCTTCCAAGAGGATCTTATGCATACACACTGCAGGGCTGATTCCCTTCAGGTCATCAATGGTCCATCCTAAAGCATCTTTGTGAGCTTTGAGTACATCAAGAAGTTCTCCTTCTTCCTTCTTTGTCAGGGATGAATTAATGATTACTGGGAAGCTCTCCGATGTGCCAAGGAATGCATATTTGAGATGGGTGGGTAATGGTTTCAGTTCTTGTTTTCGTACTTCTTCCTTCTTGTCTTGTTTTTCATCTTGCTCAATAGAAGTATCAGCTACTTGTTCCTCTGTTGCCCCTTGATTTCCTTCTTTCTCTTGAGGACTTTCTTCCAGCATTTCTTCCACCAAACTCTCTATCATGTCCACTCTCACATAATCCTCTTGCTCAGGAATGTGTTGCATTGACTTGAAGACGTTTATGACCATTTGTTCATTGTGGACCCTGAAGATCATTTCTCCTTTTTCTACATCAATAGTGGCTCTTGCTGTGGCTAGAAATGGCCTTCCCAAAATGATTGAATTGTTTTCTTCCTCTTCAGTATCCAAAATCACAAAATCTGCTGGGAAAATAAACTCCCCAACCTTCACCAACAGATTTTCCACAATTCCAGTGGGTGTTTTGATTGATCTGTCAGCCATGACCAATGACATCCTGGTGGGTTTAAGCTCTTCTATAGCAAGTTTTCTCATCATTGAGAGAGGCATTAAGTTGATGCTGGCACCAAGGTCACAGAGAGCTTTGTTGAGAATTATTCTGCCAATGGTGCATGAGACTACAAAGCTTCCTGGATCCTTGAGTTTTGGTGGAATGCCCCTTTGAATCAAAGCACTGCATTCCTCGGTGAGTAACACGGTTTCCTTCTCAAGCCAACTTCTTTTCTTGTTGATAAGCTCCTTCAAAAACTTGGCATACAGAGGCATTTGCTCAAGTGCTTCAGCCAAGGGAATATTGATTTCTAGCTTTTTGAAAGTCTCAAGGAACTTATGAAAATGTTGGTCCTTAGTTTCTTTGTTGAACCTCTGGGGATATGGCAGTGGAGGTGTGATGCTCTTTCCTATTTGCGGCTTTCCCTGAGTTACTTCTTTTGAACCGTGTGACTGGTTATCCTTCTCTTTGAGTTTCTCAATGCTCTTGTTTGGCATCACAACTTGATCCTTGGTTTCATCTGCCTCTGTTTGCTCCTCATCTTCTATTGGCCTTTTGCTGCTCTCTGCTTGCTTTTTTGTAATGTCATTATTGCTCATCAATGTTTTCCCACTCCTTAATTGTATTGCCTTGCATTCTTCCTTAGGATTTGGAATTGTGTCACTCGGCAGAGAGCTTGAAGGTCTCTCAATAGAGATCTGCTTGGAGATTTGCCCCATCTGCCTCTCTAGGCTCTTTATGGAGGCTTCATGATTCTTGGTTGTCATTTCCTGGTGTTTCAACAATTTATCCATCAAGGTCTCCAAGTTAGTGAGTCTTTGAGATTCAGGTGATACTTGAGGTGGGTTATGAGATGTGGGTGGTGGATGGTAGGCATTTTGGTTGGTGGGTTGGTTATTGGATTGGTACTGGTTGGGGTTGGGGTAGTTGTTTTGAGGTTTTCTGTAGGGGTTCTGGTTAGTTTGCTGCTGGTTGTGGTTTTGGTTGCTTCTTGGGTTGTTTTGGTTCGAGTTCCTCTGACATGATTGTTGGTTTTGGGTGTGATTATCTCCCCATCTGAGGTTTGGGTGGTTCTTCCAGGATGGATTGTATGTATCACCATACACTTCATTTGGTCCTTGGTTGTGCATATACTGTACTTGCTCTTGTTGTTGTTCTTCTTGAGTTTCTTCATTTTGCCCCCATGTGGATGATGGTTGGCTTGTGTTAACTGCTGCAACTTGGAGGCTATCAATCCTCTTGGCCATTTACTCAAATTGTTGTTGAATTTGCTGCTGCATCATCTTGTTTTGAGCCAAGATTGAGTCCACTCCTTCTAGCTCCATTACTCCTCTCCTTTGTGATGGTTGGCGATTTCTTTGGTGAGCAAAGAAATATTGATTGTTGGCCACCATGTCAATAAGATTTTGAGCTTCTTCTGCTGTTTTCATCAGTTGAAATGATCCTCCCGCTGAGTGGTCAAGTGATTCTTGAGCCTTTAGAGTGAGTCCTTCATAGAAGTTTTGTAGCTTGTCCCACTCAGTGAACATTTCTGGTGGACATTTCCTCAGCAGGGCCTTGTATCTCTCCCATGCTTCATACAGATTTTCAGCATCCAATTGTGTGAATGTTTGTACCTCAGTTTTCAGCCTGATAACTCTTTGAGGTGGATAGAATTTGGCTAGAAATTTAGTCACCAAATCATCCCAGCTAGTGATGCTTCCTTGAGGAAAAGTTTCAAGCCATTGTGCAGCCTTGTCCCTTAATGAGAACGGGAACAGCAGAAGCTTGTAGGTCTCAGGATTCACGCCATTAGACTTGACAGTGTCACAAATCCTTAAGAAGGTGGATAGATGTTGATTTGGGTCCTCCAATGGTCCTCCCCCAAACGAGCAGTTGTTTTGGACCAATGTAATGAGTTGTGGCTTCAATTCAAAGTTATTTGCATTAACATTAGGGGTGAGAATGCTGCTTCCACAATGTCTAGCATTTGCAAAGGTATAGGAGGCCAAAACTCTCCTCTGGGGTGGGTTGTTATTGTTGTTGTCAGCTCCACCAGGTGGATTGGTTGAATGTTCCTCCATATCCTGGAATTCTTCTTCTGATTCCTCTTCTCCAACAATATTTTTCCCTCTTTCAGCTCTTCTTAACCTCCTGAGAGTTCTTTCGTCTTGTTCATGAAAGGTGGGTGTGGTTCTTCTTGTACCTGACATACACGCAGAACATAAGAAACACACAAACCAGTGACACTTCAATCTACTGCTAGAATGAAGTTTTAGTTAGCTTAAGCAAAAATTCAAACAGTTAGCGGGTTAATTGAAAATTAGAGAAACAGAAAATAAAAATGCTAGATCTAGATCACCACCTCACTTAATCATTGTCAATCTAATCAATCCCCGGCAACGGCGCCAAAAACTTGATGGGATATCTTTGCGGAAAAACGAATTTCTCCAAAACACCCAGATCTAACCGGCAAGTGCACCGGGTCGCATCAAGTAATAATAACTCACGGGAGTGAGGTCGATCCCACAGGGATTGAAGGATTGAGCAATTTTAGTTTAGTGGTTGATTTAGTCAAGCGAATCAAGATTTGGTTGAGAGATTTGTGATTTGCAGAATTTAAATTGCATAGAAAGTAAAGGGAATGGGTAATTTGCATGAAATTAAAGAGAACTGAAATTTAAAGTGCTGAATCTTAAAGAACAAGAAATTAAATGGCAGAAACTTAGAACGCAAGAAATGTAAATTGCAGAATCTTAAAATGCAAGTAATGTAAATGGCTTGAATTGTAAAGGGAATTGGGAATTGGATTTGCAGAAATTAATCAAGGAAAAGTAAAATTTCACCAAGCAGAGAAGTAAAGAAGGACTTGAATTGAACCGGATCTTAAAACAGGAATGTAAATGAGCTTGAAAGCAGTAAACAGAGGATGTAAGATTGGAATTCAGATCTCAGGACCCAAGAGACTAGAAAACCAAGTCTAGATCTCAATGCCTTCCTAGATCCAACAAGAACAATTGCAAAGGAAATGTAAATTGCAGAGAAAGTAGATGAAGAAGCAATTAACCGAAACTGAAATTCAATTAAGCAGAGAATTAAACAAGATCCCAAGGTGAGATTGAAACAGAAGTTCTTCAATTCTCCACCCAAGATCCGAAGCAAGAAAATTAAAGAGTGCTGGGCAAGAACAAGGAAGAAGAGAGATCAATTCTCCTCCCCAATTCTCTTGAATTAAAACAACAATGCTAGAATGTAAATGTGAATTCCCAATCAAAACCAGAAAAGAAAGCTCTATATGAAAACTAAAAAGGGAAGCTCTATATGAAAACTCCCAGGAAAAGCTCCATTAAAAACTTAAATCCTATGCTATTTATACACTTTCTTCAAATGGTCTTCAAGCCTTCAATTGGGCCTTTGCTCTTGATGGAATTGGGTTGATAGAGGCCTTGGTTGATTGCTCTTGGAGTTTGGAGAAGAACCGAATTGAACCGGGTTGGAATCATGAAAGCTTGAGTAAAAGTTGGAGTAAAAGTTTGAGGCTAACTTTTACTCCAACTTTTCACATCAGCCACCCTCTTTTGCTGATACCAACGTTGGGGCAAAAGTTAGGGGTCTAACTTTTGCTCCAACGTTGGCCTCCCCTTGCACACTCATGGCGCCAACGTTAGCCAAAAAGTTAGAGGCTAACGTTGGCGCAAACTTTTGCTCTCCAGGGTGTGTTTTTCATGCGCCAACGTTAGCCAAAAAGTTAGGGGCTAACGTTGGCGCAAACTTTTGCTCTCCAGGATGTTGATTTGTGATGCCAAAAGTTAGCCAAAAAGTTTGAGGCTAACTTTTGCTCCAGCTTTTTGCCCAAAAGTTAGCCAAAAATTTGAGGCTAATTTTTGCTCCAGCTTTTTGCCCAAAAGTTAGCCAAAAAGTTTGAGGCCAACTTTTGGTCCAGCTTTTTGCTCCCTGGTTCATTTTTAATTAATCCTAAAGTTTGAGCTAAAGTTTGAGGCAAACTTTTGCTCAAACTTTTTGTCCTCTCTTCCTCCTAACCATTCCTTCTTGCTTCAACCTTTCTCCAAGCTTTCTTCACCTATCATTAATCAACCAAACACATCAAAGTTATGCTCAAAATCATGAGATATTCATTCTTTCATAATATGTGACAATTATAGCATAAAACCTCATGAAATAGCATGAATTCATACATGGTTGATTAAATCAAAGGAAACATGAAAATCTACCCAATTGGCTTGCTTATGGCTCAAGAAAGTGCATAATTCAATTGAAAACTAAAGAAAAAGGCTAGTGAAACTAGGCTAAGATGACTTGTCATCAATACTTCATCACCACAGACAATGGCATCCAATTTACAGATGTAGGCTTCAGAAAACTACTAGCCAACTTGAACATAAACACTAGTTCACTTCTGTAGAACATCCCCAAGCTAATGGACAAGCCGAAGCTGCCAACAAAGTCATATTGGCAGGGCTAAAATGAATATTACAGGACACAAAGGGAGCCTGGACAGAAGAGCTCCCACAAGTCCTATGGGCATATCGAACAACGCCATATTCCACCACAAAGGAATCACCCTTCTGATTAGCATACAGAATGGAGGCAATGATCCCAGTAGAGATTGAAGAAGGGTGGCCTAGAGTGATCCACTATAATGAAGAAGCCAACTCCCAACTTCAAAGGGAAGAACTCGACCTACTTCCGGAAGTCCAAGAAAGAGCTCGGATCAGGGAAGAAGCATTAAAACGACGAATGGCTTCGAGATACAATCAAAAGGTAGTGCAGCGAGGTTTTGCTGAGAACGACCTCATCCTAATCCGAAATGATATCGGAGCAACTCGACCTGGAGAAGGAAAGTTTGCAGCAAACTGTAAAGGACCCTACCAAGTCATAGAAGTACTTGGAAAGGGCTACTACAGACTGTCCGAACTCGATGGGCGAGAGCTTCCTAGGTCATGGCACGCCTGCAACCTAAGAAGGTACTATAGCTAGGGACAATAAAGGATCTTAGGATAACGCGCACTCTTTTTCCTGAAAAGGTTTTTTAATGAGGTGCCAAGCCAAGATCTACAAATTGCCCGACTTAGAGGGATAAAACCCCCTCATATATATATCTGCATTTTCTTTTTGAATAAAAGTTTTTTAGATTTTCTACAAATTCTCAAGACGCATTAATCTAAAACATTAAGAATTCATCGTCCGATTATAAAGCTACAGATCGGCAGAAAGTGAAAATCAAATTCACTACACGATCGCGATAATGACCAACAGAGATGAAAACTAAATTTATTAAAAGGTCGATCAAACGAGGATTAAACCCAATTTCTACAAAATCGACAAAGATGAAAACAGAATAATGCAAGAAGTTATCGAAAGTGATCTATAGAAAGGACCTGACGAGGTCTTAATAAAATGGATTGCTAAAAAATAACTTAAAGACTGGCCGACGTAAAGAAGTCGGACCAGTCGCAATAACCAAAGTTATAAGTAAATCCCTAAAAAAAAGAGGTCTGGCCAGCCCTACAAAAGGGGATTACTATAACTTAGAAGGGCCCGACATAAAGAAGTCGGCCCAAAACATAAAGTTATAAAAGTAATCCCTGAAAGAGACCTGAACAAGGTCCAAGAAAGAGGATTACAAAAATAACTTAGAAGGGCCTGACATGAAGAAGTCGGCCCAAAACATAAAGTTATAAAAGTAATCCCTGAAAGAGACCTGAACAAGGTCCAAGAAAGAGGATTACAAAAATAACTTAGATGGGCCCGACATGAAGAAGTTGGCCCAAAATATAAAGTTATAAAAGTAATCCCTGAAAGAGACCTGAACAAGGTCCAAGAAAGAGGATTACAAAAATAACTTAGAAGGGCCCGACATGATGAAGTCGGCCCAAAATATAAAGTTATAAAAGTAATCCCTTAAAGAGACCTGAAGAAGGTCCAAGAAAGAGGATTACAAAAATAACTTAGAAGGGCCCGACATGAAGAAGTCATCCCAAAACATAAAGTTATAAAAGTAATCCCTGAAAGAGACCTGAACAAGGTCCAAGAAAGAGGATTACAAAAATAACTTAGAAGGACCCGACATGAAGAAGTCGGCCCAAAACATAAAGTTATAAAAATAATCCCTAAAAGTGACCTGAATAAGGTCCAAGAAAGAGGATCACTAAAAATAACTTAGAAGGAACCAACACAAGGAAGTCGGTTCCAAAATCAACAAGTTATAAAAAGTAATCCCTGAAAGAGACTTGACGAGGGTCCGAGAAAGAGGGTTACTAAAAATAACTTAGGTAAGACTGACATAAAGAAGTCGGCCTCCCCCAAACAAGTTACAAGAGTAATTCCTAAAATAAGACCTAACAAGGTCCAAAAGAAAGGATTACTAGAAGTAACTGAAATGACGAAATCGGCTTCCCAAAAACCTTATAAAGGTAATTACTAACGGAGACCTCACAAAGGTCCCAACAAATAGGGTTATTAGAAATAACTTCAAGCCAACATAAGGAAGCCGACATACAAGTTGGATCCCAGCAACTACAACCTCAGAGGAATCAAGCCACAAGTATAAAGGCAATCTAAAGAGGTCAATAAAGCTCCAACACTCCAAAAAGCCTAAAAAGATACCAAGGCAGATGCAAACAGACATGATATGAAAAGCATAAAGTTATAATAATAACAAGCTCAAGAGGCTACCAAAATAAGCCCCAAGAACTTGGAAACTATTTTGTTTTTCAAAATAAAGTTGCTAGACAAGCAACTAAAAGAGTGTCAACATTTAGCAAACATCATAAAGAGTTTAAAAGCCCACAAGCAGGGCTATCTACACAAACATTTAGAAAACAATTTATCTGAAGGCTTCTCGGCAACATCAACACGGGGTGAAGGAGGGCGAGTCTGAAGAGGCACTGCATCCACTGTCCCGTCATCCCTATTCAAGATTTGGCAATCAGGATCTGATTCAGGATGAACGACCTCAGAGGAAGGAGCTGAAGAAGTCGGCATAACAGAAGCTTTGGCCACAGGCACAGAGGGAGGCTCAACATCGTCATCATCCGGGTCGTCAGGGACAATCTTGCCATCCTTTACAACATTATCCAGACTGAATAGAGCAAGGTCGACATCGGGGGCAAGAACCCGAACCTGCTCCTTCAGGTTCTCATAAGCAGCATTTAAGCTGCCTACAAGGTGACCCTGGAGCTCGGCATAATCAACTCGGGCAGACTCCAACTCCTCCCTAAGACGCATCACTTCCCTATAGGTTGTGACATAGCTGTCCTTGTGCCTCAATGCCGCGTCTTCAGCCAACCTCACAGAAGCCGCCAAGGCAACAGAACTAGCCTTTTCGACCTCCAACTCCTTCTCCAGCTTGGTCACTTTCACTTAGAGTTCCTCTTTCAAACCCTTCATCCGATCGAACTCCTGCTTAGCCTCCTCCATGAAGGCTTTGGTGGCATGAGGAGGAAGATCTTGGGCAGTTCGGTATAGGGCAGCTCCCATATGCACCATCTTAATACTACTCCGAGTTATAAAATCTAAATGGCGAAGGAGAGATACATCATCCATAGGGAGGGCACCATAAGGACCAATCTGCTGGTCGACAAAGCCAACAGCGTCGAAATCAGGCGCATCCAGATTGAAGGGCTCGACAGTTCGGGGTCTTTTGGAAGGAGGAACGACCATAGGGTAAGAAACAGTGGCAGAAGACTACGGAGGATCAATTACACGGTCCAAGCGAGCTCGGCACAGATGGCTTCAGTGGAACCTGAGAGGACCCTTCCCGATCCGCCCTAGTCGAGATGTTCTGGGCCACAGTAGCCTTTCTCGCTTTCTTGAAAGCCTTCATCGATTCATTATTCTTGGCCATCTCTGAAAAATGAAGAACAAACAGCTTTACAAATCAGAAAAAGAAGAAGGCAGCAAAAAAACAAGAAACAAAATATATCAAGTAAATACCCAATGCAGTTCGGACAAGGGATGGGTCCCCCAAAGATTTTTTAGTGTCCAAATGAGGAGGTTCCCCCCAAATGTCCTCCAAAACAGTTACAAAGGCCTGCTCGACCTCGTCCAACATCTCCCAGGTATATCAGGATACCACTAAGTTCTTCTGCCACTCTAAAGGAAAGCAGGGTTCGTTATTCTCATCCAGAAAGAAAGGCCGAGCTCCTTCAACAGCCCGGACCTTAAAGAAGTAATTCTTAAAATCCCGAAAGGATTCATCATACATAGAAAAAACCTTGTGCCCCTGGGCAGACCTAAAAGAAATCCAAGAAGCCTTCTTCTTGGTAGTCCCAGGCTTGGTCAACAGAAAAAGTTATAAAAAGAGAGTTTGAGAAGGAGTAACAGCAAATTCTCGACAAACCAACTGAAAAATCTTGATAAAACCCCAAGAATTTGGGTGAAGCTGAGAAGGGGCAACGTTACAGGACCATAACAGGTCGGTTTCAAAAGAAGTAAAGGGAAGGGTGATGTTCATTTGGCTAAAAAAGAAATCATATGAATAGAAAAAGGGACGCTCCCCCTGAGTCAGGACAGGGAAGCAAACCCTTTCGTCAGAATCAGGTGCTACCAACTCGTAACTGTTCTCCTGATCTCCACTTATACAAATTCGATGATGTTTTCTAAGCTCTACGCAAAATTCAGAATTGGCTAAAGAAACACACAGCAACACAAGGGAGTCTGAAAAAGCGTAACTCTCGCGCGATCTAGAATTTTCTAAAAATAAATCCCCGTTGTAAGTATAGCTTCTAGACCAACAAGAATTCCTTCTTTACAAAAGTTTTGGTTGTCACAAGTAACAAACCCCTAAATAAATTGATAACCGAAGTATTTAAACCTCGGGTCGTCTTCTCAAGGAACTGCAGGGAGGTAGGTTCTTATTATTGGTTATGAGCTTTGTAAATTGGGGTTTGAAGGTAAGGAACAAATAATTTAAATGACAAATAAAATAAATAAATAACTGTAAAATAAACTCTTGGCAAGGTATGAGAATTTGGAAGTCCTATCCTAGTTATCCTTATCAATGGTGATGAGAATTGAAATTTAATCCCACTTAGTTAGCCCTTGCTAAAGCAAAGGAAGGTCAAGTCGACCAATTAGTTTGATCCTCAGGTCCTAGTCAATTCCTAAGAAAGGACTAGAGTTATTGGAGTTTAATTTAATTGGCAAAAATAACAATTATTAGTCACGATGAGTTTGACAACTCAAGAGTTGCCAATTAATCAACCAAAGCCAAAAGGAAGAAATTGCAAATTATAAAGGAAAGCAATCATAATTCTGAAATACCTCAAATTATATTAAATAGAAAATCAAATCTAAACATGAATGGTTCATAAGCCAATTGGGCAACAAAAGTAATTAAAGAAAAGCATTAAAATATCTGAAAGCAAAAGGGAAATATAAAGTAAAGGAATGTTGAACCTGATAAGAAGTTGGAATACTAAATTGAAATAATAAGAAATCCTAATCCTAAAACCTAAGAGAGAGGAGAGAACCTCTCTCTCTAAAAACTACATCTAGACTATGAAAAGTGGATAATTCGAGAGCTCTCTTTTAATGGATGCATTCCCCCACTTCATAACCTCTAATCTGTGCCTTCTGGACTTGGATCTGGGCCAAAAAGGGCTTCAAAAATCGCTGGGGGCATTTTCTGTAATTTCTGGTGCGTGGCGCCTATCACGTGTCCGCGTGGGTCACGCAGTCGCGTCATCTGGAGTTTTCCTTATCACGCGTTCACTTGGTCATGCGTCCGCATCATCTGTGTTTTGCTTAAGGCGCGTGTCGACGTCAGTCACGCATTCGCGTCGTTGTCTTTTCACGCTAGGCATGCGGCCGCATCGTCCATGCGTTCGCGTCGCTGCTAGTTTCTTCAGAAACTCCATTTTGTGCTTTCCTTCCATTTTTGTATGTTTCCTTTCCATCCTTTAAGTCATTCCTGCCTTAGAAGATCTGAAACTTCTCAACACACAAATCACGGCATCGAATGGTAATAAAGGGTAATTAAAATAAATAATTTTAAAGCATAGGAAACATGTATTTCACATATATCACATAATAAGGAAGGGAAAGTAAAACCATGCAATTTACATGAATAAGTGAGTGAAGGATTGAATAAATCACCTAAATTGAGCACAATACATATCATAAAATATGGGTTTATCAACCTCCCCACACTTAAACAATAGCATGTCCTCATGCTAAGTCCAAGATAAAGAGTAAGGTAAGGTTAAGGTGGTGGAATCTCATGCAATGCAATCTATTCTAAATGCAACTACCTAAATGAATCATGCAATTCTGATTTTTATTCACTTGTATATAAAACTTATATGCAGTTAAATTAATTCACATACCCAAGGAATTATATATGCATAGCCAAACCCTGGATAATGTTAAAGCACTTTTACAATTAAGATGGGTAAAAATATTTTTCAAACTTGCAAGACAATTAACAATTTAAGCAGAGATATATGGTGATGAGCTAT
This sequence comes from Arachis hypogaea, assembly GCF_003086295.3. Lineage (NCBI taxonomy): Eukaryota > Viridiplantae > Streptophyta > Magnoliopsida > Fabales > Fabaceae > Arachis > Arachis hypogaea. The sequence continues at coordinate 51,169,727 of NC_092055.1, forward strand.
TGAACCCTCACTGAATTTTGTGTTTATTCTCCAGTCACTCAGTGTTTATTGGGTTAATCACTCTATTCTTCCTTTTATCCTTACTTTCTATAACTTTGTTCTTCATCAAACCAATCAACAATTATAGAACACAGACATATAAAAATCATGAGGTCTTTTTCAAGGTTGTAATGGGGCCAAGGTAAAGGTAAGGGTATATGTATAAGGTTAAGTGAGCTAATAAGTGAATCCTTGACTAGTCTAAGATCTCACCTAACATACATATTTCGTAATTCAAAGCTTCTTATCCTAATTGCCCAGATTTTCTCATTTTTGTATTGCAAGCTCATGCATTAACTTAAATTTTATCCCATGTGCATTGATTCTTTTTATTTTGCAATTCGGGAATTTTTGTATCCCTTTTATTTAAATAAATTTTTTTTAAATGCACATGTAATTTAATTGATTTCACATGACCATGCTTCCCAAAATTTTTATTTTGATTATTTTTATCCTTTTTGACTTTCTACCTTTGTTTCTATCATCCATGTTCCCATAAAGTTTCCCACACTTAAACAATACACAATTTCTATCTTAAGCTAACTAAGGATTCAACTTGGGATTTTATCTTGTTTTTCTGCTTAAGGCTAGTAATGTGGTTTATAGAAAAAGAGAGGATTAAAAAGCTCAAAGGGGCTAACAAAGGTGATGTAAAGGTAGGCTAATTTGAGATAAGTGAGGAAAATTCCAATGATGGCCTCAACCATCTCTTAGTATGTATCTATACTCTATAAATGGACATATAAATTAAAACAAAGTAAAGAACATCAGAATAAAAAAGAGGGATGAAACACACAGGAATAAAAATTATGGTTTGAATGTAATCATACAATTAAGCTCAAAACTCACAGGCTGTATGTTCTCTAGCTCAAAAATCATATATCAGTTATACATGTCATGCAAGTAGAAATTAAGGGTTCCCATTATTCTCAATGTAAAATTTATTTTGGGTGGCTTTAAAGTTTTAGTGTTCCTCCTTGATGAAATGTTGTTAACTAACTAACATGTTATGTTCTATATACAAGGTGTGGATTGTTTTTGATTATGTTAAAGTCTCTAGTTTACTTCCCTTTTTTTCTTCAATTTAAACCAAACTATCATATGCTAAAACGGGTAAACTATACTAATTAATCCACATATTCTATAACTAATAAGTTTAGAATTGCAAACTAAACTAAATGGCTAAAATATGAACTAAGGTGCAAAATGCAGAAAATAAAGTAAAAACACATGAAAAGAACAATGTATAAGTACTGAAAGATAAAAATAAAAATAAAGATAAAAATACAGAAAAATAACCAAAATAAAATAAAAGAGTCTGTAGTGGTTCACCAAAAACTACGCCAGAGATGGCGACCTCCCCACACTTAAAATAAAGCATCGTCCTCGATGCTCACTCAAGCTGGGTGTGAAGGAGTGTCATCATTGGAAGGATGGGCTGCTGGAGTCTCGATAGTAGCCTGAGGATCTGCAGACTGGATGAGGGTAGGTGGATCTGTCTGTTGGAGAGGAGGCTCTGACTGGATAGGAATCTCTGGATCTGCGGCCTGAATCTGGTGTGGCTCCTCCTATTGTGGTGCAGCCTGCTCCGGTCCTGTCTGTGCAGCCTGGGTGGGTGTCTCCTCCTCGTGATCGTCCTCCTCCACCTCAGATGTATCAGAAGGGGTGTCAGGCTCGGAGGTGATGTCGCCGCCTGATCATCAATGGCGCCAAAAACTTGGTGCGGCACACTTGTAATCTCAACTCTTTTATCACAACTCCGCACAACTAACCAGCAAGTGCACTGGGTCGTCCAAGTAATGAACCTTATGTGAGTAAGGGTCGATCCCACGGAGATTGTCGGCTTGAAGCAAGGTATGATCATCTTGTAAATCTCAGGCAGGCGGATTCAAATGGTTATGGAGTTTAAGGTGATGAAAATAAACTTAAAATAAAGATAGAGATACTTATGTAATTCATTTGTTAGAATTTCAGATAAGCGTATGAAGATGCTTTGTTCCTCCTGAACCTCTGCTTTCCTATTGCCTTCTTCCAATCATTCATACTCCTTTCCATGGCAAGCTTTATGTTGGGCATCACCGTTGTCAATGGCTACTTCCCGTCCTCTCAGTGAAAATGGTCCTGATGCTCTGTCACAACATCGGCTAATCAGCTGTCGGTTCTCGATCATGTCGGAATAGGATCCATTGATCCTTTTGCGTCTGTCACACGCCCCACAATCGCGAGTTTGAAGCTCGTCACAGTCATCCCTTCCCAGATCCTACTCAGAATACCACAGACAAGGTTTAGACATTCCGGATCTCAGGAATGGCTGCCAATAATTCTAGCCTATACCACGAAGGTTCCAATCTGAGATTAGAAACCCAAGAGATACGCATTCAAGCCATTGCTAGTAGAACAGAGGTGGTTGTCAGGCACATGTTCATAGGTGAGAATGATGATGAGTGTCACGGATCATCACATTCATCAAGTTGAATAATGAATGAATATCTTGGAGAAGAAATAGACTTGAGTTGAATAGAAAAATAATAGTACTTTGTATTAATTCATGAAGAACAGCAGAGCTCCACACCTTAATCTATGGTGTGTAGAAACTCCACCATTGAAAATACATAAGAACAAGGTCTAGGCATGGCCGTGAGGCCAGCCCCCAAACGTGAAAAGGTCTATGAAAGTATGAGTAAAAGATGAAAATACAATAGCAAAAGGTCCTATTTATAGAAAACTAGTAGCCTAGGGTTACAGAAATAGGTAATTAATGCAGAAATCTTCTTTCGGGCCCACTTGGTGTGGGCTTGGGTTGAGCATTGAAGCTTTCATGTGTAGAGACTTTTCTTGGAGTTAAACGCCAGCTTTTGTGCCAGTTTGGGCGTTTAACTCTAGCTTTTGTGCCAGTTTTGGAGTTAAACGCCAGAATTCTTCAGCTGTCTTGGAACGCCTATTTGGGCCATCAAATCTCGGGTAAAGTATAGACTATTATATATTTCTGGAAAGCCCAGGATGTCTACTTTCTAACGCAATTAAGAGCGTGCCAATTAAGCTTCTGTAGCTCCAAAAAATCCATTTTGAGTGCAGGGAGGTCAGAATCCAACAGCATCTGCAGTCCTTTTTCAGCCTCTGGATCAGATTTTTGCTCAGGTCCCTCAATTTCAGCCAGAAAATACCTGAAATCACAGAAAAACACACAAACTCATAGTAAAGTCCAGAAGATTAATTTTTATTTAAAAATTAATAAAAATATAATAAAAACTAACTAAAATATACTAAAAACATACTAAAAACAATGCCAAAAAGCGTATAAATTATCCGCTCATCACCGTCGGAACGGATCATCAACTTGACGTGCTCATAGCGTCACTTGTTGCGATGCTCCATACGATCCAAGCGGGAGAAGAGTCGATGCACCAAATGGTAAATAGGCTCAGGAGCAGCTGGAGATGCAGTGGGTGGGGCAGGTGCAGCAGTGGAAGAAGAGGGGGCAGCTGAAGGTGTGGCTGTCTCATCAGAAGTAGTAAGGAATGGAGGTCTGTAGCCTAAAGCCAGAAAGTTCCTGCTGTGAAGAATGATCTTCTTGCAGTCCGCAGCAGGTGGCTTCTCATCAGCATCCTCCCAAGGCACGTCAGCTCGACGGCCTAGCTGGGTGACCAGATAAGGGAAGGGGAGGGTGCCTCTGACATGGACCCTGGCCATATAGTGCCGGATGAATCGTGGCAGGTATAGGTCCTTACCCTCCATCACACACCAGAGGAGGGTGATCATAGCAGCAGGCAGCTCCGTCTCATGAGTGCTCGGCATAATATAGTTACTCAGGATCTGGTGCCAGAGCCTAGCCTCATCATTCAAGGGTATCCGCTTGATTCCTTTAGGCATGGTGGTGTTCTTACACATGACCCATGGGACAGTAGGGTCAAGGGCTATCCTCTCCTTGACAGCATCCCAGTCGAATCTCAGGAACCTCATATCCTCTTCAGCCTTTTGTTAACCGTCAGGCTGATCTGACTTAGGCTGAAGGCACAGAATATCCTCAATGGCCTCTTCAGTGGCCAGTATCTGTTTTCCTCTGAGGTGCACTGCATCTAGGGAAGTCTTGAAATAATTGCAGTAAAACTCTCTTACCCAGGAAGCATTGACTTCAGTCAAATTTCTCTCCAAGAAGAACCAGCCTCTTTGTTTGATCTGATCAGAGGTGTACTGCTGTAGTTCTTCTGGAATTTTCAAAGTCCTCTCCAGGTACAGATTTTTGGAGGTAGCAAACACTGGATACTTCAGCTCACAGTATCGGTTTGCAAACTTAATTGGATCATTGGCAGGGAAGAGCTGGTTAGCCTTCTCCTGTGGGGTAAAGTACTTCTCCCGCCTGGAGTCATCATGCATAAGCTCCAGGAGAGACATAGAGGATTCACCTCTTTTCCGTTTGCTAGTTATTGCTTTGCCTTTTCCTTTTCTTTGAGTGTCAGACATCCTAAAAAATAGAAATCTAGGATATAATAAAAGTAGGAAAACAAGTAGGCAAATAACAAGATAAGCACAAAGTGGCAAAGGAGCAGTAGAAAAATGAAATGAGTTGAATAATTATGCATTTTGGAGTGTTTTGGGGTTTAAAAAGCTGAGATGTGAAAGTTCAATCCAAAATGTAATATATAAATAGAATTCATGTTAATTAGGAAAAACCATAATCATGCCTTGAGTTAAAAAGTAAAAGTAAGGATTTAGTCAAAAAGCAGAGGGGGTGGTTAGAAAGTTAAAAGTAGTTTTAAATTAAAAAAGAGGTTAGGAAGCAAAAATCAGTGAGTTAGTAAAAAGAAAGTCAGAGTAAGTGGCATGATGATTGGTTTCTAAGTAACAAGTATTTCACAATTTGAAGCAACAGACAACTCATATTCAAGCAAGGAAATCAAGTTGTTGATGATTCATATAAATATACCAATAGCGAAAATTGAAATCTAATCAACAATAACGTGATTTATTAACCGGGAAACAAAAGGAATAAGAATGCTGGCCCGTGCATTCATGAATTGGTTTGGTGAAAGCTAAGGAAAGCAAAATTGAAAATTCCAAAACCAATGCATGAATGAGAATCAAAACGATTTACAGAAAATTGGGCAGCATTTTGGCTAAAATTGGATGTTCCCAGAAAATAAACAGCAGCAGAATAGTTCATATAAATTAAAATAAACTGCAAATAGAGATAGATAATATGAACATGAAAGAGCAATCGCAATAACAACATGAACAGTAAGAACATCATATGAACAATACTTAGATCACAGCAATAGCAGAATTACGAAAATTATAAAACAAGTAGCAAGAACAGTGCAATTAATCAGGCCTAAATCCACTAACCACATCCTAGCTACCTAACCACCTAGAATCCAGTACAACATACATCTCTAACTAGCCTAAATTTAAACATAAACTGAAAAAAATATGAAAATAACTAGGAATAAAAGAAAGGTGGCGTTCAGCGGAACCTGGTAGGCGTATGAACTAAGCTAAGGAACTGAGAGATGGTGGGGGTGTGGTTGCTGTGGTGCTGGGAGGGGCACGGTGGCGTGGCAGAACAGGGTGATTGGTGTGGCGGTTGGTGGCTGTTTGGTGGCAGGGGGGTTCCGGGTGGGGGTAAAGTGGAGAGGGGGTTCAGGAGGGGGAAATGAAGAGGGTAAGGGTGATGGTGGTGGGATGCGCGGCGGTGACGGCGCGGTGGTGGTGGTGGTCGCGGAGGGGCAGCGGTGGTGGATGGAAGAAGAGAAGTGAAAGAGAAGAAAGAGAGGGAAGGAAGAAGGGGGTGGCGTCGTGGTCGTGGCTGGGTGGTCGACGGTGGAGCGGCGGTTGGAGGGGGTTGGCTGGGAGTGGTGGTGGTTGGGGGTGGGTTATGCTGAAGAAAGGGAGAAGAAGGGGAATGGGGGGCGCGACGGGGTAGGGTTTCGCATCACTGGGGGTTAGTGAAATTGAATCCACGCGAACGCGTGGGGCACGCAGTCGCGTGAATAGGGTGGACGGGGGGTTGACACGATCGCATGGAATGGGTAAAAGAATGCATGACGCGGTCGCGTGAGGCATGCGACCATGTCGCTGGAAATTGTGCTAAACGCACAATTCCAGCGTCGTTTCAGCGCAACTCTTTGTCTCCTTTGGGGTGTTGTGCAATCCACACGATGCGATCGCGTCGCTCACGATTTTGCGTGGGATGGGTGTTATATAAGTGACTCGTTCGCGTCAGGGGCGCGAAGGCGTGGGCTGTTTTGTGCTAAACACACAACAGCCGCACGATTCCAGCCCAAATTTCTGGGCGTTGGATTTTGACACTGATTTCCAGATCACGCGAACGCTTTAGCAATGCAATCGCGTCGCACGCTTTTTTTTCTTTTTTTTTTTTGATATGCAATTATGCCGTTATGCAGTATGTAATGCTAATGCAAATGCTTACGAATAATATCCAGGTTCAATGAAAATAAAACAATATAAAAATAAACAAAACGAAATAAAATGAAAACAGAAACAATCATACCATGGTGGGTTGTCTCCCACCTAGCACTTTTAGTTAAAGTCCTTAAGTTGGACATTGGATGAGCTTCCTGTTATGGCGGCTTATACTTAAATTCATCCAGAAATCTCCACCAATGTTTGGAATGCCAACAGCCTCTGGGGTCCCAAACTAGGTATGTGAAGCCCTTGAGTAGCTTCAAACAGGTTCTCAGGTTCTCGGGGTGGTGAATGTCATAATAGATTCCAAGATCCCAAACTTTGCTTTTAAATCCGCCTTTGTCTTGATCTATATTCTTCCATCCGGGCAGCTTAGAAATTGTATTCTCACCAAGATGACTAAACGTCTTCCGAGATCCATTCGATTGAACATGATACCAATCAGTGCACTTCGAGTTGAAGCGTGGAACCTTATTGAACCTTGTGCACCAGCTCTGAGTACGAGCCATTTTTCTCTTACTCTTAAAGTCGCATAGAGCTCTAAGCTGGCCATCTGTTTCAAGCAAACCATATTCAAGTGGAAAAATAAAGTTAAAGGTTAAGGATTGTACCCACTTGAAGCTTGTATTGGGTGGTAATGGCCTTGGGATAGGTGTTTCCAGTGGTTCTGTAAGTTCTACTCCCTTGTAATCTTCTGTGAATTCCTCCATTGCTTTGCAAAATTCTTCAAATGCAACCACGTCTTGATCAAAGTCTAAGACATCTTCCGCATCACTCAAGTCATAAATTGGAGGTTGAGAAAAATCTACCTCGACATCATCTTCGTATTCACTTGGATAAGGTTCTTCAATCTCAGAGAATTCACTTGCGGATGCAAGTTCATTACTAGGAAAACTTGACTTGAGACTATCATCATCAAGGAAACGTGCATCTTGGGTTATTCCGTCTAGTTCTTCCTGAAATACCTACTTTAGGAGTTGTGCACTACCCTCCTTAGCATTAATTGTAACGTCCTAGAGGAATTTTTCACAACTCTGGATTCCCGTGGAGGTTCAGCATCTCCTAAATCTTCAATCAGTACTTCTTCTTCTTGGATAATTTGAGCTTCCTCCAATTGTTCCAGAATAAAGTTATGCTCATTACTGCCCTCTGGGGTTTCTAGTGTCTCCTTCATGCTACGTTCGTCATTAGATTCTCCACATAAAGCTATTGGAGTTCCTTGAGGGTCTAAACGTCTGGAAGATAATTGATGTATTGCTTGCTCCAGCTGATGAAGAGTTGTATGAAGTTGATCTACTGTTTCCTTGAGGCGAGCCTGTGATTCTCGAGGTGGTGGATTTGGACATGGTACATAGGGAAGTGGTGGTGTTTAGGAGTAATTGGATTGGAACTGGGGTAAATAAGGATCATACGGTGGTGAATGGTGAAAAGGAGCTTGTGAGTGGGGTAGTTCAAAGTTATGTTGAAAGGATGGTCTATAGGCACATGGTGGAGCTTGTTGGTAGTTACAAGGTTGTCCACCATATCTATCAGCTTAGTATGCATTGTAGAATGGTCTTTGTCCATGATATCTTAGAGGGTGTTGTTGCCTAAAGGGTTGATCAAATCCTCTTGGCTCCATCCATCTTTGATTTCTCTGACCTTGATGCATGTTCCTGCTATAACTTCCGTTCCCTTCAACAGTATTAGAACCAAACTCAAAGTGAGAGGGGTGAGAATTCATAGTAGCTAAAAATATAAAGGAGAAAAACAAAAATAAATAAACAAGTAAAAGAAAAATATTTACAATAACCAATAATAAGGCACACGATTGCAGTTCCCCGGCAATGGCGCCATTTTTGAAAGAGCGTAACTCTCGTGCGATCTAGAATTTTCTAAAAACAAATCCCCGTTGTAAGTATAGCTTCTAGACCGACAAGAATTCCTTCTTTACAAAAGTTTTGGTTGTCACAAGTAACAAACCCCTAAATAAATTGATAACCGAAGTATTTAAACCTCGGGTCGTCTTCTCAAGGAACTGCAGGGAGGTATGTTCTTATTATTGGTTATGAGATTTGTAAATTGGGGTTTAAAGGTAAGGAACAAATAATTTAAATGACAAATAAAGTAAATAAATAACTGTAAAATAAACTCTTGGCAAGGTATGAGAATTTGGAAGTCCTATCCTAGTTATCCGTATCAATGGTGATGAGAATTGAAATTTAATCCCACTTAGTTAGCCCTTGCTAAAGCAAAGGAAGGTCAAGTGGACCAATTAGTTTGATCCTCAGGTCCTAGTCAATTCATAAGAAAGGACTAGAGTTATTGGAGTTTAATTCAATTGGCAAAAATAACAATTATCAGTCACGATGAGTTTGATAACTCAAGAGTTGCCAATTAATCAACCAAAGCCAAAAGGAAGAAATTGCAAATTATTAATGTAAATAAAGGAAAGCAATCATAATTCTAAAATACCTCAAATTATATTAAATAGAAAATCAAATCTAAACATGAATGGTTCATAAGCCAATTGGGCAACAAAAGTAATTAAAGGAAAGCATTAAAATATCTGAAAGCAAAAGGGAAATATAAAGTAAAGGAATGTTGAACCTGATAAGAAGTTGGAATACTAAATTGAAATAATAAGAAATCCTAATCCTAAAACCTAAGAGAGAGGAGAGAACCTCTCTCTAAAAACTACATCTAGACTATGAAAAGTGGATAATTCGAGAGCTCTCTTTTAATGAATGCATTCCCCCACTTCATAACCTCTAATCTGTGCCTTCTGGACTTGGATCTGGGCCAAAAAGGGCTTCAGAAATTGCTGGGGGCATTTTCTGTAATTTCTGGTGCGTGGCGCCTGTCACGCGTCCACGTGGGTCATGCGGTCGCGTCATCTGGAGTTTTCCTTATCACGCATTCGCTTCGGTCATGCGTCCGCGTCATCTGTGTTTTGCTTAAGGCGCGCGTCCACGTCAGTCACGCGTTCGCGTCGCTGTCTTTTCGCGCTAGGCATGCTGCCGCGTCGTCCATGCGTTCGCGTCGCTGCCAGTTTCTTCAGAAACTCCATTTTGTGCTTTCCTTCCATTTTTGTATGTTTCCTTTCCATCCTTTAAGTCATTCCTGCCTTAGAAGATCTGAAACTTCTCAACACACAAATGACGGCATCGAATGGTAATAAAGGGTAATTAAAATAAATAATTTTAAAGCATAGAAAACATGTATTTCACATATATCACATAATAAGGAAGGGAAAGTAAAACCATGCAATTTACATAAATAAGTGAGTGAAGGATTGAATAAATCACCTAAATTGAGCACAATACATATCATAAAATATGGGTTTATCAGAGTCCAACCAATCAGACATCCCCTCAGGAACCTTAGAAGACGCCTCGACAATATTTTTGCGAGAAGACATAGCCAACTAGTCCTACAAACAAGAAAAGAAGATTGGATTACTAAAAAACATCTCGGACGAAGTCAAAACAACTCGGCCAACACAATCCAGCGCAGTACAAGCGATAAAAGGAAACCTCGGGACCTACACCAAAAAGATCCAGGGGCATCCTTTGGAGGCAGAACAAGGACTCAGGAAAACCTACAAGCCTACACCTCGATACAGGAAGATAATGACCCTATTTTTTCTTTTCAACTAAAATGACAACTCTGAATAGAAAGTCATGAGTCACAGATAAAACCATCAAAATAACCACATTCCAGACCCACAGTCTCAGTCATAGTCAACAAACAAAGCGACCAAATAATAAAGCATATCAAGAAAAAGGTATCAAAGACACAATCTTTTCCAGGAAAGTAAAAAGCATCGTTATCTTCCACAAAATTCACCAGCAAAGAAAACTATCAACATAGGCGAAAGACATCAAAGGAGCAATCTTTCGAGAAAGCAAGCAGGTTCATGCAGTTCACAGAAGAAGAAAAATAAATGGTACGAACCCTAGAATACAGAAAGCAAGCAAAACCCCACAAGCAATAAACAAACAGATGCATAGCAATACAAAGGTTCAAACTTTCGAAGAAACTAAAAACAGAAATAACATAACGCAAGCGACAAAGAAAGTAAGGAGAAACCAACCTGGAAAAAGCAGAAAGCTTTGAAAGAAAGTTGAAGATAAATCGCCCTCCACAGCGAGAAAAAAATAATAACCAGGCAGTGTCGCAGGGAGAAATGCAAAAACTGCAAACTCTAGGCAAAAACAGAAGGAGAGAAAGAAAAGGGAAATTACGGAGAAGAGAAACCGTTTTTCCGAATGTGAAATTCAAAATAAAGACGCCAAGGGAAACGGGGGAATTAAAAACCAATTAATGAGGATATTAAACCCTCGCATATTCCCAAGGCTAAGAGCGCTAATGCAAAAGCGCGCGCTTTTAAGAAGAAGCAAAAGAAAACGTTCCGCATTCAAAAAAAAAGAAATCTACAAAGATGAAGTCGACAAAATGCTCGAGTTCGGCTTCACCAGAGAAGGATTGAAGTCCTGAAACTAAGACTCGACCTCAGAAAGAAAGACCGAGCTCGAGCAGGGGCACTGTTCATACCCTGGGTCGAGCTATCTGACCCGGGATGTTTAGCGACAAGGCAACCGATCTCTTTCCAGTCAGACTATCCGACCTCTTCTCAAAGAGCTCGGCCAACTCACCAGGGAAGCCCAACAAAGGTCCTAGAGAGAGGAACACGACCCAAATCCAAAAGTGGCCCAGGCCTACAGAGATAAGGGCGGTTCCCTTGAAGATAAGATGACCTCACCCAAAGATAAGATAAGATAAGATAAGATAACTAACTTATCTTATCAAAAAAGGTCACTCCACACCATTATAAATACACTGGAGTACCCAGGTATAACTCATACTCTGATTCTACTAAAAAACCTGCTCAATACCCTTTCTAACTTAAGCATCGGAGTCCCTTGCAGGTACCCCCCACCCTCCAGTGACAAAGGATCAGTAGTGCAGCCAAGCTCAACAAGTCGGATACGATAGCTCCGACCTCCACTTACAGTCGGACACATCATCTTCGATCAGCACAGAAGATCTCATCCAAGATCGGCCTACAGTTTCAGGTAATCCTCGGAACAGTTCCCATTTTCCAAAATTTTCAAAGAATACCCAAATCAAACATTTTTTTTACTACCAAAGTTTCCCAAAAGAACCTCCCCCACACTTAGATGTAACACCCTCCTTCAACCTAAGCTAATCAAGGATACAATCCAAGGTAATTCATGGTTTTCCGCTTAAGGTTGTGATGTGCTAATATCAAGAAAAATGGGGTAAATAAAGCTCAAAAGGGGTTTAACAATGGTAAATGCAAAAGGGTAGGCTATATGGGAAAAGTAAGCTTTTAAATAAAGATGGCCTTAATCATGCTCAATGCAATTCAAAACATCAATCATTGGAAATAAAGAATCAAGCAAAACTAAGATTACAATCATAGAAGAGATATAGCACACAAGAACAAAAATTGGTGGTTAAAATGTGTAACCACTCAATATAGCTCAAAAACTCACAAGGTATTAGTTCCTTACTCTTCTACATTCCATGAGAAATCATTTAAGCAAGTTTGAAAACAGTTTTCCAATCAATTCAATAGAAAGCCCAAAATTCTTGGAACGTTCTTGTTGTTTTTCACCAAAATTATTTCCTATATATGTATGTATGTGATGGATGCCAAATTTTTTTCAAAATTTCCTAGTTCTTCTCCTAATTTTCAACAAGCAAAAAGTAACATGAACAATTAGGATCAAAATGAGCTAGGCATACGCTATTCACATCATCCAATCACAATCCATATCTATACTATGTACCAAGCAATATAAAGATGCAATATGTATGTATATACCAAAATGAAGGTGCAAAAGTAAAGATAACAAGAAGCAACTAATATATATACCAAGGTAAAATGTGCATAAGTCAAAGTACTAAAGGTATCCACAAAAAAGCGTAATAAAGGCTGAAAATAAACTAAAATGACAAGTGTTCGGAAGAGAATATTTATACCCAAAAATAGAAGAACCTCCCCCACACTTAGATGATGCACGGTCCTCCATGCCAAATAATCAATCGGGGAAAATCAATCGTGAGAAGTTCCACCGTTAGATGGTGGTGGGTGATAGTGACGCTGATAAACAATCACGGCTCTGGATGTCACTGGGGCGGCCTCAGCTCTTGGCTACTCAACTGTCATCTCCACTATCGGCTCAGATCCAGCTGCCTGCTCCTCGACTCTAGGCTCCTCAACTGTGGGCTCCTCAACCATATGATCTGTAGGATCCTCAATGCTAGGCTCCTCAGCTCTCTAAAATACTTCCTCCTCAACCATGGGCTCCGTGGGTCTCTACTCAGGCTGCTCCTGGGGCTCGATTACCTGGCCAGCTTCAGCTGTTGGCTCCTCAGATGCAGGCTCCTCGGCCTCGGGCTCAGGTGTATCTGGAGGAGGTGGCCAGGGTCTCTACCCTCAAACTTTGCCACTATCCACTGGAAGCGGCAAGCGTTGCGGCACTCAAAGCGGTGGATGGCCTGGAGGATCTCCGGACATAACTCAAATGGCGTCTGAGGTCGGAGTGTAGGTGCGGGAGCTGTAGGAGTGCTGAAGGTGCTGATGGCTCTGCTGAGGATGATGGTGGCTCAGTGGTCTTCCTCTTCTTCTGTGGCAGTCCATCGTAATCGCCGTATGGCAGGAATGGCTGCTTACTGATGTAGACAGACATCCGGTCGAGATGAATGTGTCAGGTAGGGTACTGGGAGGCACAAGAAGAGAGCGAGCCAACGGATTGGCTTTCTCTTTCCCTTTTTGAGTCTTTCTGAAAAAGACGAAAACAGAATACAACTAAGGAGAAGCAGATAAAAATCACAGAATTCAGAAGACATAATCAAACAGTTCAAGTAAGAGCCACTAGAGTAAACAGACATTCAATCCAAGGAAAACATGTATAAAACAGTGAGATGTTCAAAAGAAATGTGGTTTCCCAAGATTAAGCAACCTAAGTAACCAATGAATGGATGAACAAACAATGAAAGCATGTATATGACCTAGGTACATTATGTAGGTGAATTGAGTTGGAAGAAATTGATTATTGCAATTGTGCTTTGGAAATTGAAAAGAGTTTGGAAAAATTGGCACAAAAGGCAAAAATCAAAGTCATACTGAAAGCATACACATATTCATGTTGCGAAGTAAGAAATGACCACCTGTACCTAGCTTCTTGTCCAAAGTAGTGCTTGATTGAAAAACAAAGTGCATTGCTCAAAAACATAATGGAACAAATGGCTATGTATGTGGTTGTCCATTTTGCAACATTTCATGAATATGCAACAGCATCAATCCAGTGATAAAATTCAGGCTATGCACTAAAAATTACCAAATAGAATAATCAAAACTATCAATTTCAATCGAATTTGGTCTCAAGAACAAAATCAGCAAAGAAGTGCATAGTTGGCAAACTAATTAGTAAAGGATGATATGCACCACAAATTTGACATCAAACCAAATAATCACAAAGCAAAATGAAGCTTAAATTGATGTTTCATCAAAATGCATTCGTAGAGTGCATAATTAATAAATTTCAGGCAGCAGCTGGTACACGGAATCGTGATCTCAACACTTCTTCACAACTCCGCATAACTGACCAGCAAGTGCACTGGGTCGTCCAAGTAATACCTTACGTGAGTAAGGGTCGATCCCACGGAGATTGTCAGCTTGAAGCAAGCTATGGTTATCCTTGTAAATCCCAGTCAGGTAGATTCAATTGATTATGAGGTTTTGATAATTAAAATATAAATAAAACATAAAATAAGATAAAGTTACTTATGTAATTCATTGGTGGGAATTTCAGATAAGCGTCTGGAGATACTTTGTTGCTTCTGAACCTCTTCTTTCCTATTGCCTTCTTCCAACCATGCGTTACTTCCTTCCATGGCAAGCTGTAAGATCCTCTCAGTGAAAATGGTCCTCTACGGTTTCTGCACGGCTAATCAACTGTCGAAATTCTCGTCTCGGATGAAAAATACCAGGTACAGCTATGATAAACCATTATTTTACGGTTTATATTGTGTTTAATTGTGGTTTTATCAAATCTTTACCCACTTATTCATTAAATTAGCATGTATTTACAATTCCTTCCCAAAATTACTCCATGGTTGAAAACTTGCTTCCTAGAGACTTTTAATTATGTATTTTAATTCTCCTTTATTCCATTCGATGCCGTGATCTGTGTGTTAAGTGTTTTAGGCTTTATAGGGCATGAATGACTTGCAGATTGGAAAGGAGGCTTGCAAAAATGGAAGGAACACAAGAAATGGAGGAGATGACCAGCGAGAAGTGACGCGGACGCATGGCTCACGCGACCGCGCGAAATAGAGGAAATTGCAGTGACGTGTTCGCATGCCCTACACGAATGCAGGATTGGAAACTGCACAAGTGACGCGAATGCATAGACGACGTGCACGCGTGGCAAGGCAAAACGGTGGATGACGCGAACGCTTGGATGACGCGATCGCGTGACGTGCGCGATCTGCAGAATCTATAGAATTCGCTGGGGACGATTTTGGGCCTTGTTTTGACCCATTTCTCGGCCCAGAAAAGCAGATTAGAGCTAGGGAACATGCAGAGACCAAAACAATATTCATTCCGCATAATTTTAGTGGGAGATCTGATTTTACCCCTCCTCTAGGTTTTCTCTCTACACATTCATAGTTCTTAGGATTTTGATTTTATTGCTTTTTGGATTGGGATATTGAGAAGAGTTATTACCTCCGTCAAGACTTCATCATTCTAGTTTGTTTCCTTACTTGTCACTTACTCTTTCATATCCTTAATTTATTCAGAGTTACTGTTGGTTTACTTTTAGAATTTATTAATACAAGAACTATTTTTATTTTTAATTGATCCTTTTGATTATTATTTATCATGTCTTTCTTTATTTCCCTTTCTTATTTTGCGAAGTTTGCATTCATAATGAGCGAGTAGTTCCATAACTTGATTGGGAGTTGATTGAAAGGAGGACCTTGAGTTGGATGCTCGAGAGTAAAATTATAGTTGGGTTTAGCGTTGGGTCGCCCTCTAATCACTGACACTAGTCCTTTCCAAGGGAGAGGATTAGAACTTGTGAATAGAAACTAACTTCCAACTTGCTTAACTTTCCTTTACCTGGTAAAGGATAACTGAGCAGGCAACCTTCAATTATCACTTTTATCTTGAGAGAACTCCATCAAGGATAGGGCTTCCAACTAATCTACTCCCGGTCAAGGTTTTTATTTAAATTACATAAATTCTCTGATTTAATTTCCTGTTTATCAACTCAAACCATTTTAGAAAACATCTAATTTTGTGACAACCCTTCTAAATTGGTAAGCGGATTTTTTTGGTTGGTTAAGAACTATACTTGCAACGTATCTCTTATAATAATTTCTTAACTCGCCAATTTCCGCCATGTCAAGCTACCGCATGGCTAATCATCTGTCAGTTCCCGCTAGCGTCAGAATAAGATCCATTGATCCTTTTGCACACTGTCACTTGTGCCCAACATTCGCAGGTTTGAAGCTCGTCACAGTCATTCCTTCCCGGATCCTACTCGGAATACCACAGACAAGGTTTAGACTTTCCGGATCCCAGGAATGGCTGCCAATAATTCTAGCCTATACCACGAAGATACTAATCTCACGGACTCAGTCCGTGTATTAGATATCAAAGAGAATATACTCCAGCTGTCATCCAATGACTACGTTGAACATCATGTAGACCGCTTTGTGGTTGTCAGACACGCGATCTTGGCTAAGCGAGTAACGAAGATTGGGTGATTGTCACGGGTCACCACTTCATTTTGACTTAACTGAATTAAGTACGAGAGTATATCTTGGAGAAGAAGCAGGTGTGAATTGAATAGAAAATAGTAGTAATTGCATTAATTCATAAAGAACAGCAGAGCTCCACACCTTAATCTATGGGGTGTAGAAATTCCACCGTAGAAAATACATAAGTGAAAAGAGGTCTAGGCATGGCCGTGAGGCCAGCCTCCAAACGTGTACATACAAGTTCCAAAAGATCAAAGACCTATAATAAATCTCTAAAAGTAGTTTTTATACTAAACTAGTAACCTAGGGTTACAGAAAATGAGTAACTAAGTGCAGATAGTGTGCTTGGGCTTGGTGTGTGCTTGGGCTGAGCATTGAAGCTTTTTCGTGCATAGGATGTTCCTGGAGTTAAACGCCAGCTTTGGTGCCAGTTTGGGCATTTAACACCAATTCTGGTGCCATTTTGGGCATTTTACGCTAAGATGTTTTAGGGTGTTCTTTAACGCCAGTTTGGGCCATCAAATTTCGGGAAAAGTATGAACTATTATATATTTCTGGAAAGCCCAGGATGTCTACTTTCCAACGCAATTAAGAACGCGCCAATTGAGCCTCTGTAGCTCCAGAAAATTCACTTCGAGTGTAGGAGGGTCAGAATCCAATAGCATCTACAATCCTTTTTCAGCCTCTGAATCAGATTTTTTCTCAGGTCCCTCAATTTCAGCCAGAAAATACCTGAACTCCCAGAAAAACACACAAACTCATAGTAAAGTCCAGAAATACAATTTTTAAATAAAAGCAAATAAAAATATAATAAAAAGTAGCTAAATCATACTAAAAACTATGTAAAAATAATACCAAAAAGGGTATAAATTATCCACTCATCAGCAGCCATTTTTAACAAAAAATTGTACTATATGAAAATAAAATGCCGAATGAAAGCAAAATTCAAGCTCTTATGCTGATCGGACAAAGGAATCAGACAAAAACTTCATTCAAGCATTTCAACAAGCATAATGTGTGCAGAAATTAGCAGCAGGCATCACAGTTCACTATTGGTAAAATTTATAGTTCAACAATGGCAGCATCCATCAGTCAAGAATAGCAACAAACAGGGCTCAGCAAAAATCCAAACAATCATCCAACATCATAGATATTCAATCCGAAATCAGAAGTTATCTAACCTATAACCACCTAGCAACGACAATAAAATTAAAAACCAGTAAAGAAAGAGAAGCAAAATGAAACAGAAGCGGAAAAGGGAAGGTTACAGGGGAAGAATTGGAACCTGTAATGCAGAAGGAGAGAGGAGGAGAAATGGACGGAGAAGGGGGTGTGGTGAATGCTGCGGTGGCACAGAAGCTCGCCGCCTGGTGGCTGGTCGCCGGACTGAAGGGCGCGGCCTAGGAGACTGGGCGCGGTGGCAGAGAAGAGAGAGAAGAGGGGTAATGTAGGAGAGAGGAGAAGAAGAAAAAGAAAGGGAGGGGGAGAGAGAGGGTGCGACGGCGACAGTGGTGGTCGCTGGTGGAGAGGGGCGTAGGCGGAGGTCTGGGAGGTGGTGGTGCAAAGTGGGGGTGGTGGTTTCAGAGAAAAAGGGAAAAGACGAAGGAGAGGTATGTTATGGCAACTGAAGGGCGACACTCCCCCTTTTCGAATTAATGTTCGAAAAGTGACCTGTGCGGATACACAAGATTGTGTGTGGACGCACACAAGGGAGAGAGAAGAGGTATGCGTACGCACAAGGTCGTGCGGACGCTGCAGGCAGAAGGTGTATCGCAGCCTGTGCGGATGCACACGTGGTGTGTGGTCGCACAAAAGGAGAAAAGGGATTAGTGTGCAATCGCACAAAGGGTGCGGTCGCCGCGACCAGAACGATCGCTACAGGCTGTGCGGGCGCACAAAGTTATGCGCTCGCACGTAGTGGAGTGTGCGGACACACGCGTCTTGTGCGGCCGCACAGAGGGAAAGAAAGGGTTGCATTCAGACGCACAAAGGGTGCGTTCGCTGCGAGCAGAGGGATTGTTTGGGGATGTGCGGGCAAACATTTGTGTGCAGACGCACAGGGACGAGAAACAAGGGATCTGTGCGGACGCACAAGGCTGTGCGGATGCACAAGTCTCTGTTCCTGCAACAAAAATTTTGGCTCTATGGCACCAAACTTGACATCCAAAACTGGTTTTCAAGTCCCAAAACATCATAAAACTCCGAGAAACACATTATTTCACTAAAATTACTTAACAAAACATCAAAATAAATCTAACCAACCTAGCCAATTATTCATGAAACAAAGGTAAAAGAGAGAAAGTTATAAAGATATTACCATGGTGGGATGTCTCCCACCTAGCACTTTGGTTTATAGTCCTAAGTTGGACTTGGTGAGAAGATCCTTGTTAGGGTGGCTTATGCTTCCACTCCTCCTTGAATTTCCAACCAAGTTTGCTATTGATTTGACCTCCGGGGTCCCAATTAGATTGCATCAAACCCATGAGAAATTCAAGCTAGCAACTAGGATCCATAAGTGTTGACTTTTGAAGTTTATGCCCGGATCCCATACTTGAGTTCTTCTATCACCATGGACATACTTTTGTACTCCTCGGAATCCACTAAATTGACCTTTGCACCAAAATTGAGCTCTGAATGTTGGATTGGCCCCTTGGATGAACTTTCCATTCCCTTGCCAATTGACATTCTTCTCTTCACCATCCACTACTCCAAGAAAAGTTCAAAGTTGACCATCCGTTTCTAAAACGGCATGTTAATGTGGGGCTAGAAAGCTTGTTGGAGAATTCTTACCCCACTCAAATTGCTCTAGGACACCTGCTTTCACCTCTTGGCAACTAAAATCTTCCTCAACCTCCTTTGAATCTTCTTCATCATCACTCAAGTTATAAATTGGAGGTAGTGTGAAGTCCACATCAATATCTCCTTCCAAATCTAATAATGGAGGTTCATGAAGGTCATAGAAGGAATTACCCAAGTTGGACAAAAAAATCTTGAATGATGGAATCCTCTTGATCAATTCCTACCCATTCTGCATTTTTATCCTTTTGCACTTCATGTTATGACTTGACATTTTCTTCTTGACTTTGCAATTCTTCTTTCGATCCACAGCTTTCACTTGGTTCCTCACATTCATCCACCAAAATCTCTTGCTTGTGGCATGAACGCAATGAAGCTAAATGATCCAAAGCTTTTTCTAAGGTAGACATGACTTGTTCTTGCTTCTTCCAGAACTCTTGTTGTTCTTGAATGAGCATGAAAAATACTTCTTGGGTGGCTTGATCCATATGTGAAGATGAAGATGGAGGTGATAAAAGTTGATAATCAAACTCACGAGGGTGAGGGTTTTGGTTTTGTATGTAGTGAGGTGATGGTGTATAAGATTGGTGACTATAAAGGTAAGTGTTTGGGCTCCATTGGGGTGCATTGTGATAATAGTGTGAAAAAATCATCAAGAAAATATAAACAAAAACCTACAAGGAAAAGCAAACAAACAACCAAAAAGTGCTATTTACACTATTAACATATTTACATCAACCAAAAATATAACACCGTTTGTAATCCCCGGCAATGGCACCAAATTTGGCGGTGACCAAAATCATGGGTTTAGATTTTCACACTAAAAGTAGAATTTGTCCATTGCAAGTATAGTCCAAACCCAACAAATTGATCATCAATCAAATGATAAATTCAATACAAAACATATAAACTGAGAGTATTTAGCTCCCGGGTCATTCTCCCTAGGAGTGCAATCGAAGTGTTATAAACTTTTGGTTGTGAAGAGGGCAAAAGGGGGTTTGAATTTAAGAAATGAAATATTGAAAGAAATAAGAGATGAGCAAGATTGTAATTAATGTAAGTAAAGAGAAAACAAGATCAAAACTAGTGAAAATGCTATAAATGCAATAAAGAGTCTTGACTTGGAAATGAAAATCTAAGAATCCTATCATTGCTATAACCACAACTATGATAATTATGATGAGTCAATCTCGCCTAGTCAACCCCATCCATCGAGGAGTAAGTCAAGAAAGCATAATTGACCTTAATCCATAAGTCCTAGCTAACTTACCAAACTAGTTGATAAAAAGCTAGCGTCAATGGAAACAAGAGTCAACTAACTACCCAAGAATTACCACTAAATGTCGGACATTATGACTCTAGTATCCTAGAAACTCAAACCACAAGCGAAGGTGGGTAAATCTACTCAAAATCTAAAGTTGGCATTTTCATAAACACCTTGTGTGGATAAAAGTAAAGCATGGGAAATTGCAAAGTAAAGGGAAAATCTATAACCAACTATCAACAAAGCCAAATGCAAACAAGCAATCAAACATAAAGGAAGCATGAAACATAAAATTCATCAATCAAAACTTCAAGAAACACAAAATTACAATATGAACAAAGTAACTTGGACCAAAAGGAAATGAAAGTAGAGACAATGTAATAAAAGAGGAAATTGAGGGTACTTACAATTAAAGAAGTAAATTGAAAGATCAAAGCTTGCTATAAAATGCTACAATGGAAATGGAAATGAAAACCCTAATAGAGCAATCTACTCTACACTACTACTCCTAATACTATGAAAAACTATGTAAAATTAAAGTCTAAGTCCTAATCTCTTCATATGTGTTAATTCTCCCCTCATATAGAACTCCAAGATAGCATTCCAACCTTCCAAAATGGGCCAAGAGGCCTCCAAATTCGCGCAGCACATGATTCATAATGCAATCACGTGCAGGGACCTGTGCGAACGCACAGACGTGTGCATCCGCACACGCGGCTGAAAATCGTCATGTGCGTACGCACAGGTACTCGTGCATATGCACACTTCGCTGTGTGTACTTTTCCTTGTTTTCTTCATGTTTTCTCCCTTGTACATGCTTTCTTCCACTTTTGGCCATCCATTCTTGCCTCCAAGGCCTGAAATTACTCACAAACCATATCACAGCATCGAATGACATCAAAGTGGAATTAAAAATCACTAATCTAAGCATTAAAACGCATGTTTTCACATTTAGAATCAAATTAGGGATCAAACACAAAAAGTACGCTATTTAGGTGCTTAAGTGTGAGTTCATATGCTAGAATCCATTTTAATAAAGCCAAAATACATCGAAAAATATGGACTCATCAACCAGCATCTCTACTCAGCCACTGAAACCTCTATAAAAGGAGAGGCTAAGGCAGTATCAACTAAACCTAACCCTCCAGAACAGGATGGTCCATTGACTCGGCAACTGCACACCCTTGCCCAACAAATGGTGGAACTGCAAGAAGCTTTGAGAGAAACTCAGGCTTCTAACAGAAATGTAGAAGCCCAATTGAGTCAAACAAGGTAGCAGTTATCTAAGCAGATAGTTGATGAATGCCAGGCTATTCAACTGAGGAGTCAGAAAACCTTAAGCACCCAACCTCAGCACAATACGAACGAAAAGCCTGTAGAGGATAACTAGGTCTCTGCACAAGATGACTCTGGGCGTTGAACGCCAAGAAAGGGCAGAGACTGTGCGTTCAAACGCCCAGGAAGGTATCCCTCTCGGCATTGAACATTAGGAAAGAGCAGAGATTGGGCGTTCAAATGCCCAAGGGGGCAGCAAAATGGGCGTTAAACGCCCAAGCAAGAGATATCAGTCACTCGCTGATAACAACCCTCCTAAGCATGCTAGTAATCCCCATTCCAACACACAAAGCATTCGGCCTTCATCAACCAAGGTTGATGATTATAAGGCTAGGATGTCATTTCCTCAGAAACTCTATCAAGAGGAAAAGGATAAATAGTTTGCCCGCTTTGCGGATTATCTCATAACATTAGAGATCAAGATCCCTTTTGCCGAGGTTCTTGAGTAGATAACTTCTTATGCTAAGTTCATGAAGGACATTCTATGTTATAAGAAGGATTGATGAGAGACACAAACAGTCTTCCTCACTGAAGAGTATAGTGCAATCATTCAAAACAGCTTACTAGAGAAGCTTAAAGACCCTAGAAGCTTTATAATACCATGCACTCTAGGTGATGCTTGTACAAGGACAGCTCTATGTGACCTTGGGGCAAGCATCAACCTAATACCTGCTTCTTTAATAAAGAAGCTTTGTTTGACTGATGAAGTCAAACCAACACACATATGCCTTCAACTTGCTGATGGTTCTATTAAGATACCATCAGGAGTAATAGAGGACATGATTGTCAGGGTTGGACACTTTGCCTTTCCCACTGATTTTGTGGTATTGGACACGGAGGGGCACAAGAGTGTATCCCTTATCCTAGGAAGACCTTTCCTAGTTACAGGACAAACCCTCATTGATGTTGAAAAAGGGGAATAACCCTGAGAGTCAATGAGGAAAAGTTCGTACTAAATTCTGTCAAGGCTATGCAGCATCCAGACATTCTTGAGAAATGCATGAGTATTGACCTCATTGATTCCCTGGTGGAAGAGGTCAACATGGCCGAAAGCTTCAAGGAAGGGCTAGATGATATCCTTGATGATACTCAACCTGATTCAGAGGAACCTCTGGAAACCTCTGAGGAAAAAGAGAAGCCTCCAAAGCTTAAGCTTAAGCCATTACCATCCTCCCTAAAATATGCATTTCTGGGAGATGGAGATAACTATCCCGTGATCATAAGCTCTACCTTAGAGTCACAGGAAGAAGAAGCACTAATCAAGGTGCTCAAAATACATAGGACCGCCCTTGGGTGGACTATATGTGACCTTAAGGGCATTAGCTCTGCCCGATGCATGCATAAAATCCTACTGGAGGATAACGTCAAACCAGTGGTACAACAACAAAGGCGATTGAATCCAGCTATAAAGGAAGTAGTGCAGAAGGAAGTCACTAAGCTCTCTGAGGCTAGGATTATTTATTCCATTTCTGATAGGCCCTGGGTGAGCCCTGTCCAAGTTGTTCCTAAGAAGGGAGGCATGACAGTGGTTCATAATGAAAAGAATGAGTTGATCCCTTAAAGGACAATTACAGGGTGGCGTATGTGCATTGACTACAGAAGACTCAATGACACCACCAGGAAAGATCACTTTTCTTTACCCTTCATTGACCAGATGCTAGAAAGACTAGCAGGTCATGCTTTTTATTGTTTCCTGGATGGATATTCCGGATACAATCAAATAGCAGTAGACCCACTGGATCAAGAGAAAACAACATTCACATGCCCATATGGCGTGTTTGCCTACAGGCGAATGCCATTTGGCCTGTGCAATGCACCTGCCACCTTTCAGAGATACATGTTATCCATCTTCTCTGATATGGTAGAAAAGTTTCTTGAAGTATTCATGGACGACTTCTCTATTTTTGGAGACTCATTTGACTCTTGTCTTGATCATCTAACCCGAGTTCTGCAAAGATGCCAAGAGACAAACCTAGTTCTAAACTGGGAAAAATGCCATTTCATGGTAACTGAAGGTATTGTTCTTGGACATCGGATCTCAAATAAGGGGATAGAGGTGGACCAAGCTAAGGTGAAAGTGATAGAATGCTTGCCTCCACCTACTAATGTCAAGACAATCAGAAGCTTCCTAGGACATGCAGGATTTTACACGCAGTTCATAAAAGATTTCTCTAAAATCGTAAAACCCCTGTGTAATCTCTTGGCCACTAATGTTCCATTCATCTTAGACCAAGAATGCCTGCATGCCTTTGAAACTCTGAAAGCCAAGCTTGTCACTGCTCCTATCATCTCTGCACCCAACTGGGACTTACCATTTGAGCTAATGTGTGATGCCAGTGATCATGCAATTGGCGCAGTCCTGGGCCAGATACATGACAAGCTTCTGCATGTCATTTATTATGCTAGTCGCGTATTAAATGATGCGCAGAAAAACTACACTACTACAGAAAAGGAGCTACTTGCAGTGGTTTATGCCATTGACAAGTTCAGATCCTACCTAGTAGGGTCTAAGGTCATTATTTATACTAACCATGTTGCTCTAAAATATCTTCTCACTAAGAAGGATTCTAAACCCAGACTTAAAAGATGGGTATTAACACTACAAGAGTTTGATACAAAAATTAGAGACAAAAAAGAGACAGAAAATTTGGTGGCTGATAACTTGTCTCGGATTGAGCCAGAAGCAAGGACTTCTTCTCCCTCTATTGACATATCCGAATCTTTTCCAGATGAGCAACTCTATCCATCAGGACAGTACCTTGGTTTGCAGACATTGCAAACTATAAGGCTATACGGTTCATTCCCAAAGAGTTTACCAGGCAGCAAGCCCGAAAACTCATGCATGATGCAAAATATTACCTATGGGATGAGCCATACCTTTTTAAGAGATGCCCGGATGGAATAATCTGACGCTGCATGTCTGAAGAAGAGGCACAGAGAATTCTATGGCATTGCCATGGCTCTGACTATGGAGGACACTTTGGAGGTGAGCAGACAGCCACTAAAGTTCTCCAAAGTGGCTTTTACTGGCCTACTCTATTTAAGGATTCTAGAGAGTTCGTCTGTAACTGTGATAGTTGCCAAAGGGCTGGCAATCTTCCTCATGGTCACAGCATGCCTCAGCAAGGAATCCTAGAGATTGAGTTGTTTGACGTATGGGGCATATATTTCATGGGACCCTTCCCACCTTTATACTCAAACACCTACATCCTTGTGGCAGTAGATTATGTGTCTAAGTGGGTTGAAGTAATAGCAACACCCACTAATGACACCAGAGTAGTAATAAAGTTCCTCCAAAAGAATATCTTTAGCAGATTTGGTGTCCCTAGGACACTCATTAGTGATGGAGGTACTCATTTCTGCAATAGACAGATGGATTCTGTCTTAAGCCGTTACGGAGTTCGCCATAAAGTAGCAACACGATATCATCCCCAAAAAAATGGGCAAGCTGAAGTCTCAAATAGAGAACTAAATTGAATCATATAGAGGATAATTTGTACCTCTAGAAAGGATTGGGCGAGAAAGCTTGATGATGCTCTGTGGGCATACAGAACAGCTTTCAAAACCCCCCATTGGAACTTCACCATACCAGCTGGTATATGGGAAGTCCTATCATTTGCCAATGGAACTAGAACACAAGGCCTATTGGACCACTAGATTCGTCAACCTTGATGCTAAAGCAGTAGGAGAAAAACAGCTGCTCCAACTAAATGAGTTGGATGAATTCTGCTTAGCAACATTTGAAAATGCAAAGATCTATAAAGAAAAGGTAAAGAGGTGGTATGACAGGAAGATAGCTTCCAGAGTCTTTGAACCAGGACAGAAGGTCCTGCTCTTCAACTCAAGACTCAAATTCTTTCCTGGGAAACTCAAATCCTGTTGGAAAGGACCCTATGTGATTATTAGGGTATCCCCTTATGAGCACAAAGAACTTCAAGGTAAGGATCCTGACATAAGGTTCACTGTCAATGGATAGAGGGTCAAACATTACCTTGGAGGAGAAATTGAGCCAGGAGCCTCAACACTGCTACTAAGTTAAGTACGATGAAGTTCATCTAAAGACATTAAAGAAGCGCTTGTTGGGAGGCAACCCAATAATCACTCATACTTTGTTAATTTTATAGTTGTTTCTATTTTAATTAGTTTTCCTTTCAATTAGTTTTTCATTAGGTTTTAAGTTAATTTTAATATTAGTGATCATGTACAATGCTTAAATAGACACAGAATGACGTAGAACAGCAAACAGAATACCCTGGAGTAAGGATCTTTCTGGCGTTAAATGCTCGAAAGGGAAGGTAATTGGGCATTCAAACGCCCATGGAGATAGCAAGACTAGCGTTAAACGCCATCTAGGAGGCCCTGGCTGGGCGTTTAACGCCCAAGAAAGGGCACATACCTGGCATTAAACGCCAGCCAGGGAGCCCTGGCTGGGTGTTTAATGCCCAAGAGGGAGGACTACTCTAGCGTTAAGTGCCAGAATGCCAGCATTCTGGGCATTTAAATGCCAGCAAAGCAGCATGGAGGTAACTTCAAAATTTTCAATCTTCTCTTGATTCAGCTCATCTTTTTCAATTCAATTTCAAAAACTCTTTGATTTTTAAATCAATTCTTGTTCAAATACCTCAATTTCAATTTAATTTCAAAATTAAAACATTTTTTTCAAAATTTTTCAAATCCTTTTCAAAATTTCATATCTTTTACAACTTGTTTTCAAAATCTTTCAAAATCTTTTCTTATCTTATTCATATCTTTTATTAAACTTTCAAATCTTTTTCATACTTCTTATCTTATCTTTAATGCCTTTTCTATCTTTTTAAATCTTTTCTTATCTTTCAAGTTTAACAACTTATCTTTTTCTATCTTTTAAAAAAATCTTTATCTTTCTATTATAATTATTTTCATAAAAAACCTCCCCCCTCCGTATATATAAGCATGTCCATGACCCTCCCCCTCACTCACCACCTCTCATTCAAATTCTCTCCTTTTTTCTTCTTCTATTCTCTTTTCTTCTTCTTCCTTTCTTACTCTTTGCTCGAGGATGAGCAAATTTTTAAGTTTGGTGTGGCATAAGCACTGTTCTCTCATCAAGAATTCAATCCTATCGCTCTAAAAAGTGGCAAGACCGCCCCAAAGAACAAGAAAGAAGACAACTCAACAGTTGTTTTCAAACCTGTTTGATTCCTTACCAAGCAATATGAAGAACATTATCAGAAGATAATGAGTAAAAGGCCAGTAATCCCTGAAGTGGGATTCAACCTTGGAGAAAAAGAACACCCGAAGATCCAAGAGCAGATTCGAAGGAGAGGCTGGGAGATTCTAAGTAATCCCGAATTAAATGTTGGATACAACATGATCCGAGAATTCTCTGTAAATCTGTGGATGACAGATAAGCAAAAGAAAGATGGAACAGCCTTCCATACTTTTCGCACCATGGTCAGGGGGAAGATCATGTATTTTCACCTGGACAAGGTGAGAGAGATCTTCAAATTACCCCTGCAAAGGGATGACCCTGAATCCAACAACAGAAGGGTTGTAGCCAACCAAAAGCTAGATCAAGTCCAAGAGGACATCTGCCTGCCTGGAACTCAATGGATTGAGAATACAAAAGGGCTGCCATGCCATCTGAAAAGGGTGAACCTCAAGCTAGTCGCTAGAAGTTGGCTAGACTTCATTGGGCGTTCTATACTCCTCACAAGTAACCGCTCTGAAGTCAATATTCCAAGAGCTATGATGATTCACTGCATCATGATGGGGAATGAGGTGGAAGTCCACCAAATAATTTCCCGTGAGATTTATAAGCTGGCAAACAAGGTGTCTACTAATGTCATTCTGGCTTATCCAAATCTCATCTTTTGCCTATGCCAAGAGGCTAAGGTTCTGATCCAAGTGGACAACTTTATTCCAGTAGAAAACCCAATCACCAAGCGGGTGATGGAGAGCTCCAAGATAGAAAATGATAGCCTCAAAAGGAAGGCACCTGAGCCTTCCCAGGAGATCCCTCCAATGGAGTATTGGGACCAGCTAAAGGCGTCTGTAATACACTTGCAGAGCACTTTAGATTAGCTCAGAGAGGAGCAGAAAGATCAGACTAGCATGCTTTGCAAATTGATCAAGGAACAGGAGAGGCAAGGGCGTGAGCTGGAGGATCTGAAGTGCCAGAAGCTCTCCCCTGAAGAGCCCAGTACCCCTCAAGTTGAAGAGCCATGCATCTCATGACCTGAAGAACCCAACATCCCTCAAGCTGAAGGTTGTTGAGTTTCACTTTTGTGGTTATTCTAATTCCTGTTTTTCATATTTTTGTTATTTTAATTCCCATGTCTCATATTTAGGTTTACATAATCACTAGTTGTAATTAAGTTTTTATTTATTTTATGTCTTTTAATTTTTAGAATTAAAATAAGCATTAGTAGTAATTAATTTTATTTTTCCAATTAGCTATAAATTATTCCTCTTATCATCATTAAACATGAATAAAATAGTGAATTTTTTTTATAAGAATTAAAGATACATGAATTTTTTATTTTTTATAGTGAAGAATAGTCAATTACTTTGATGTGGTGGCATTGCTTTAGTTTTCTGAATGTATGAATAAACAGTGCATATTTGAAGTTGAATTTTAGGATGCTGGCTCTTAGAAGAATGCTGAAAAAGGAAAAGTATTATTGATAATCTGAAAAATCCATAAAATTGATTCTTGAAGCAAGAATAAGCAGCAAAAAAAGAGAAAGAGAAAAAGTAAAAGAAGTAGAAAAAGCCAATAGCTCTTTAAACCAAAAGGCAAGAGCAGAAAGCCAGTAACCCTTTAAACCAAAAGGCAAGGGTAAAAGGACCCAAAGCCTTGAGCATCAATAGTCAGGAGGGCCTAAAGGAATAAAATCCTGGCCTAAGTGGCTCAACCAAACTGTCCCTAACCATGTGCTTGTGGCATGAAGGTGTCAAGTGAAAAACTTGAGACTGGGCGGTTAAAGTTGTGGTCCAAAGCAAAAAAGAGTGTACTTAAGAACTCTAGACACCTCTATCTGGGGACTCTACCAAAGCTGAGTCACAATCTGAAAAGGTTCACCCAGGTAAAGTGTCTGTGGCATGAATGTATCCGGTGGTAATACTGGAAAAAAGAGTGCTTAGGGTCACGGCGAAGACTCTGAAAGCTGTGTTCAAGAATAAAAAAAAGAACTAAGCTAGGAGAGTCAATAATATTATCTGGATTCTAAGTTCCAAAAGAGACCAGCCATTCGGAGTTTCAATGGATAGTGAGATGCCAAGACTGTTTAGAAGCAAAAAGCTACTAAGTCCCGCTCATCTAATTGAAACTGAGCTTCATTGTAAATTCTAAAATTTACTGTGTCTTAATATTTTTTTCATCCTATTTTGTTTTATTTGCTTGGGGACAAGCAACAGTTTAAGTTTGGTGTTGTGATGAGCGGATATTTTATATGCTTTTTGGCATAGTTTTCATATAGTTTTTAATATGTTTTATTTAGTTTTTATTAAGTTTTTACAGGTTTTAGTGTTAAATTCACATTTTTGGATTCTACTTTGAGTTTGTGTGTTTTTGTACCATTTCAGGTATTTTCTGGCTGAATTTGAGGAGCTGGAGTAGAAGTCTAATTCAGAGACAGAGAAAGCACTGCAGATGCTGTCCAGATCTGACCTCCTTACACTCGGAAGAGATTTTCTGGAGCTACAGAAGTCCAAATGGAACGTTCTGAATGGCTATAGAAAACTGACTTCTAGAGCTTTCCAGCAATGTTTAATAGTCAATACTTTGTTTCGGATTAGAAGGCCCAAAACTGGCATCCAACGCCAGCTTCCTGTCCCCTTTCTTGCGTCCAAACACCCAGAGAGGACCCCCTAGCCAGCGTTTCACACCCAAAAGACCTCATAGAACATGGATCTCATCGAAACTCAGCCCAAACACTCACCAAGTGGGCCCCAGAAGTGGATTTTAGCACTAAAAAGACTGTTTTACCCTTACTAGTCATTAGTTTTGTATTTAAGAGTTATTTTACATAATCATTGAGACTCTTTTACACACCATTCGAATTTTACCATTTTATTTTACATCAGTATGAGTTTCTAAACCTCCTAGGTTGAGGAGAAGAACCCTGCCGAGTCCTATGAATTAATAAAAGTATTACTGTTTCTTCTTCAATCTGTGTTTGATTATTTCTAAGATGTATGGTGCACGAATCCCCACACTTTTGTACAGCTGTACCAGCAAGTGCACTGGATCGTCCAAGTAATACCTGAGCAAGTCAGGGACGATTCCATGAGGATTTTTTGGCTTGAAGCAGGCTATGGTTATCTTGCAGGTCTTAGTCAGGCAGATCAGAAGACTTGGTTGTTGGATACGGAGTTGTATTAGGATTATGGGTTAAATAATAGGAATATATTGTATATGTTAAATTAGTAATGGGAATAGAGTTAAGGATCGGAGTTGCTTTGCCTTTCTGGATTAACTCTGGTATTACTATCGATGAGCGGATAATTTATATGCTTTTTGGCATTGTTTTTACATAGTTTTCAATATGATTTAGTTAGTTTTCATTATATTTTTATTATTTTTTAATTAAAAATCACATTTCTGGACTTTACTATGAGTTTGTGTATTTTTCTGTGATTTCAGGTAATTTCTGGCTGAAATTGAGGGACCTGAGCAAAAATCAGATTCAGAGGTTGAAGAAGGACTGCAGATGCTGTTGGATTCTGATCTCCATGCACTCAAAGTAGATTTTTTGGAGCTACAGAACTCCAAATGGCGCGCTTCTAATTGCGTTGGAAAGTAGACATCCAGGGCTTTCCAGCAATATATAATAGTCTATACTTTGAATAAGGATTGACGACGTAAACTGGCGTTCAACGCCAGTTTCATGCTGCATTCTGGAGTCAAACGCCAGAAACAAGTTGCAAAGTGGAGTTCAACGCCAGAAACACGTTACAAACTGGCGTTCAACTCCAAGAGTGACCTCTCCACGTGTAAACTTCAAGTTCAGCCCAAGCACACACCAAATGGGCCCCGGAAGTGGATTTCTACATCATTTACTCAATTCTGTAAACCCTAGTAACTAGTTTAGTATAAATAGGACTTTTTACTATTGTATTAGACATCTTGGGACGTTTAGTTCTTAGATCATGGGGGCTGGCCATTCGGCCAAGCCTGAACCTCTCACTTATGTATTTTTCAACAGTAGAGTTTCTACACACCATAGATTAAGGTGTGGAGCTCTGCTGTTCCTCAAAGATTAATGCAAAGTACTACTGTTTTTCTATTCAATTCAACTTATTCCGCTTCTAAGATATTCATTCGCACTTCAATATGATGGATGTGATGATCGTGACAGTCATCATCATTCTCAACTTATGAACGCATGCCTGACAACCACTTCCGTTCTACCTTAGATTGAATGGATATCTCTTGGATATCTAATACAGGGGACCGAGTCCGAGATATTAGTGTCTTTGTGGTATAAGTTAGAACCCATGGATGGCCATTCCTGAGATCCGGAAAGTCTAAACCTTGTCTGTGGTATTCCAAGTAGGATCTGGGAAGGGATGGCTGTGACGAGCTTCAAACTCGCGAGTGCTGGGCGTAGTGACAGACGCAAAAGGATAGTAAATCCTATTCCAGTATGATCGAGAACTGACAGATGATTAGCCATGCAGTGACAGCGCATTGGACCATTTTCATAGGAGGATGGGATGTAGCCATTGACAACGCTGATGCCCTACATAAAGCTTGCCATGGAAAGGAGTAGGATTGATTGGATGAAGACAGCAGGAAAGCAGAGATCAGAGGAACGAAAGCATCTCTATACGCTTATCTGAAATTCTCACCAATGAATTACATAAGTACCACTATCCTATTTTATATTTTATTTAATTGTCATCCACTATAATTTCTTAAAACTATTTGAATCCGCCTAACTGAGATTTACAAGGTGACTATAGCTTGCTTCAAGCCGACAATCTCCGTGGGATCGACCCTTACTCACGTAAGGTTTATTACTTGGATGACCCAGTGCACTTGCTGGTTAGTTGTACGAAGTTGTGAAACAGATATAAGATCATGAACGTGCGTATTGAGTTTTTAGCACCGTTACCAAGGAATGGAATGATCACGATTTTGCACACCAAGTTTTTGGTGCCGTTGCCGGGGATTGTTCGAGTTTGGACAACTGACGGTTCATCTTGTTGCTCAGATTAGGTAATTTTATTTTATTTTTAAGCTTTTTATTTTTTATTTTCAAAAAATACAAAAAAAATCTACAAATTCATAAAATCAAAAATATTTTTGTGTTTCTTGTTTGAGTCTAGAGTCAAATTTTTTTTTAAGTTTGGTGTCTTGCATGTGTTTCTTTTTCTCAAGAATTTTCGAAAATCCATCATATGTTCTTCATGATCTTCAAGTTGTTCCTGGCCAGTCTTCTTGTTTGATCTTCATATTTTCTTGTTTTGTGTCTTTTTTTGTTTTTCATATGCATTTTTAATTTGTTAGTTTCTAAAGTTTGAAAATTTCTAAGTTTGGTGTCTTTCATGTTTTTCTTTCATTAAAAATTTTCAAAAATAAGTCTTGATGTTCATCTTGATCTTCAAAGTGTTCTTGGTATTCATCTTGACATTCATAGTGTTCTTGCATGCATTGGGTGTTTTGATTCATAATTTTTATGTTATGAGTCTTTTTCATGTTTTTCTCTCTCATCATTAAAATTCAAAAATAAAAAAAATATATTTTCCTTCTTTTACTCAAAATTTTCGAAAATATGATTTGATTTAGTCAAAAAGTTTTTAAATTTAATTGTTTCTTATGAGTCAAATCAAATTTTCAATTTAAAAATCCTATCTTTTTCAAAATCTTTTTCAAAAACCAAATCTTTTTCATTTTTCTTATTTATTTTCGAAAATTTTAAAAATATTTTCTAAAAATATTTTTCTTAATTTTATCTCATAATTTTCGAAAATATTACTAACAATTAATGTGATTGATTCAAAAATGTAAAGTTTGTTACTTGCTCATTAAGAAAGATTCAATCTTTAAACTCTAGAATCATATCTTTTTAGTTTCTTGTTAGTCAAGTAATCAAGTTTAGTTTTCAACATCAAATCTTTTTAATTTTCTTTTCAAATCTTTTTCAAACTAAAATTTCAATCATATCTTTTTCAAATTCAATTTCAAAATCTTTTCTAACTTCTTTTCTAACTTCTTATCTTTTTAAATTGATCTTCAAATCTTATCTTTTTGTTTCAATCATATCTTTTTAAATTTCAATCATATCTTTTTCAAAAACAAATTTCAAAACTTTTTCAACCAATCTTATCTATTTGTTTCAATCATATCTTTTTTTCAAAACTACCTAACTAATCCTCTCTCTCTTATTTTCGAAAATTCCCTCTCTCCTTTTTCAAAATTCCTTTTTAATTAACTAATTGTTTTAATTTTAATTTAATTTCAACTTTAATTTTTGAAATTTAACTTTCAATTTTAATTTTTATTTTAATTAAATTTCGAAATTCTCTCTCTCATTTCCTTCTATTTATTTATTCATCTACTAACACTTCTCTTTCATCCAAAAATTCGAACACCACCTCCCTCTCTGTGTTCGAGTTTTCCCTCTTCCCTTCCTTACATTACATTCTTTTCTTCTTCTACTCTCACAAAGGAACCTCTCTCTACTGAGGCAAAGTGGATCCCTATTATTTTCTATTTTCTTCTTTTTCATATAAGCAGGAGCAAGGACAAGAACATTCTTGTTAAAGCAGATCCTGAACCTGAAAGGACTCTGAAAAGGAAACTAAGAGAAGTTAAAATACAACAATCCAGAGACAACCTTACAGGAATTTTCAAACAAGAAGAGGAGATGGCAGCCGAAAATAATAATAATGCAAGGAGGATGCTGGGTAACTTTACTGCACCTAATTCCAATTTACATGGAAGAAGCATCTCCATTCCTGCCATTGGAGCAAACAATTTTGAGCTGAAACCTCAATTAGTTTCTCTGATGCAACAGAACTGCAAGTTTCATGGACTTCCATTTGAAGATCCTTTTCAGTTCTTAACTGAGTTCTTGCAAATTTGTGATACTGTTAAGACCAATGGGGTTGACCCTGAGGTCTACAGGCTTATGCTTTTCCCGTTTGCTGTAAGAGACAGAGCTAGAGTGTGGTTGGACTCTCAACCCAAAGATAGCCTGAACTCTTGGGATAAGCTGGTCACGGCTTTCTTAGCCAAGTTCTTTCCTCCTCAAAAGCTGAGTAAGCTTAGAGTGGATGTTCAAACCTTCAGACAGAAAGAAGGTGAATCCCTCTATGAAGCTTGGGAGAGATATAAGCAACTGACCAAAAAGTGTCCTTCTGACATGCTTTCAGAATGGACCATCCTGGATATATTCTATGATGGTCTGTCTGAATTAGCTAAGATGTCATTGGATACTTCTGCAGGTGGATCCATTCACCTAAAGAAAACGCCTGCAGAAGCTCAAGAACTCATTGACATGGTTGCTAATAACCAGTTCATTTACACTTCTGAGAGGAATCCTGTGAGTAATGGGACGCCTCAGAAGAAGGGAGTTCTTGAAATTGATACTCTGAATGCCATATTGGCTCAGAACAAAACATTGACTTAGCAAGTCAATATGATTTCTCAGAGTCTGAATGGAATGCAAGCTGCATCCAACAGTACTCAAGAGGCATCTTCTGAGGAAGAAGCTTATGATCCTGAAAACCCTGCAATAGCAGAGGTGAATTACATGGGTGAACCTTATGGAAACACCTATAATCCCTCATGGAGAAATCACCCAAATCTCTCATGGAAGGATCAACAAAAGCCTCAACAAGGCTTTAATAATGGTTGAAGAAACAAGTTTAGCAATAGCAAGCCTTTTCTATCATCCACTCGGCAAAAGATAGAGAGTTCTGAGCAGAATCCATCTAGCTTGGCAAATATAGTCTCTGATCTATCTAAGGCCACGTTAAGTTTCATGAATGAAACAAGGTCCTCCATTAGAAATCTGGAAGTACAAGTGGGCCAGCTGAGTAAAAGGATCACTGAAACCCCTCCTAGTACTCTCCCAAGCAATACAGAAGAAAATCCAAAAGGAGAGTGCAAGGCCATTGAAATGACCATCATGGCCGAAACCACAAAAGAGGAGGAGGACATGAATCCCAGTGAGGAAGACGTCCTAGGACGTCCAAAGATCAATAAGGAGTTTCCCTCTGAGGAACCAAAGGAATCTGAGGCTCATTTAGAGACCATAGAGATTCCATTGAACCTCCTTATGCCATTCATGAGCTCTGATGAGTATTCTTCTTCTGAAGAGAATGAAGATGTTACTAAAGAGCAAGTTGCCAAGTACCTTGGTGCTATCATGAAGCTGAATGCCAAATTATTTGGTAATGAGACTTGGGAAGATGAACCTCCCTTGCTCACCAATGAACTGAGTGATCTGGATCAACTGAGATTGCCTCAGAAGAAACAGGATCCTGGAAAGTTCTTAATACCTTGTACCATAGGCACTATGACCTTTGAGAAGGCTCTATGTGACCTTGGGTCAGGGATAAACCTCATGCCCCTCTCTGTAATGGAGAAACTGGGAATCTTTGAGGTACAAGCTGCCAGAATCTCACTAAAGATGGCAGACAACTCAAGAAAGCAGGCTTATGGACTAGTAGAGGACGTGATAGTAAAGGTTGAAGGCCTTTACATCCCTGCTGATTTCATAATCCTGGATACTGGGAAGGATGAGGATGAGTCCATCATCCTTGGAAGACCCT
The DNA here is from genome assembly GCF_003086295.3 of Arachis hypogaea. Lineage (NCBI taxonomy): Eukaryota > Viridiplantae > Streptophyta > Magnoliopsida > Fabales > Fabaceae > Arachis > Arachis hypogaea. Next base: position 51,205,134 of record NC_092055.1, read on the forward strand.
TCCTAGCCACAGCAAGAGCTGTGATTGATGTGGACAGAGGAAAATTGATCCTTCAACTGAATGAGGACTCCCTTGTGTTTAAAACTCAAGGATCTCCTTCTGTAACCATGGAGAGGAAGCATGAAAAGCTTCTCTCACTGCAGAGTCAACCAAAGCCCCCACAGTCAAACTCTAAGTTTGGTGTTGGGAGGCCTCAACCAAACTCTAAGTTTGGTGTTGAACTCCCATATCCAAACTCTAAGTTTGGTGTTGGGAGTCTATAAAATTGACTTGATCACCTGTGTGGCTCCATGAGAGCCTACTGTCAAGCAATTGACATTAAAGAAGCGCTTGTTGGGAGGCAACCCAATGTTATTTAATCATTTTTATTTTATTTTCTCTTTGTTATTTCATGTTTTATTAGGTTGATGATCATGTGGAGTCACAAAAACTACTGAAAAATCAAAAATAGAATGAAAAATAGCATTGAAAACAGAACACCCTGGAGGAAGGGCTTACTGGCGTTTAAACGCCAGTAAGGAGCATCTGGTTGGCGTTTAATGCCAGAACAGAGCATGAAACTGGCGTTAAACACCAGAAACAAGCAGAAGTCTGGCGTTTAAATGCCAGGATTGCACCCAGAGGAAAGCTGGCGTTAAACGCCAGAAACAAGCATCAGACTGGCGTTTAACGCCAGAAACATGCACCATATTGGCGTTCAATGCCAGAAACATGCTACAGACTGGCGTTGAATGCCCAAAACAAGCATGGAAGTGGCGTTTAACGCCAGAAACATGCTGCAGTCTGGCGTTAAACGCCAGGATTGCACATATAGGGCGTTTTACACGCCTCAAAGGTGAAGGGATGAGAAATCCTCAAACACCTCAGGATCTGTGGACCCCACAGGATCCCCACTTACCTTTCTTTTCTCCTCTTCACACCTTTTCATATCACTTTTCCCCAAATACTCCTCACCAATCAACTCAATCACTCTTTCCCATCACCTCTTCACCACTCACATCCACCCTCTCTTCCCCAAAAACCCCACCTACCTTTAAATTCAAAATAATTTCCCTCCCAAACACAACCCTCTCTTCTTCCCCTTGGCCGAATCCACCTTCTCCCTCCATCTCCTCCAGTTTTATTCTTCTTCTACTTCTTTCTCTTTTATTTTGCTCGAGGACGAGCAACCATTTTAAGTTTGGTGTGGTAAAAGCATTACTTTTTTGTTTTTCCATAACCATTCATGGCACCTAAGGCTAGAGAAACCTCTAGAAAGAGGAAAGGGAAGGCAATTGCTTCCACCTCTGAGTCATGGGAGATGGAGAGATTCATCTCTAAGGTCCATCAAGACCACTTCTATGAAGTTGTGGCCAAGAAGAAAGTGATCCCTGAGGTTCCTTTCAAACTCAAGAAGAATGAGTATCCGGAGATCCAACTTGAAATCCACAGAAGAGGTTGAAAAGTTCTAACCAACCCCATTCAACAAGTCGGGATCTTAATGGTTGATAAACCACTATTTTATGGTTCATCTTATGCTCAATTGAGTGGTTTTTATCTACTCTTTACCCACTTATTCATACTATTTGCATAGTTTTACATTTACCTTCCTAATTATGTGCTTTGATTGAAAACATGCTTCTTTGGACTTATATTTGCTTATTATTAATCCTCTCTTATTACCATTAGATGCCTTGATATGTGTGTTAAGTGATTTCAGAGATTACAGGGCAGGAATGGCTCAGAGGATGAAAAGGAAGCATGCAAAAGTGGAAAGAATACAAGAAGTTGGAGAAATTGCTAAGTTGTCCAGCCTGACCTCTTCGCAATCAAACGGCTATAACTTTAGCTACAGAGGTCCAAAGGACGCGGTTCCAATTGCGTTGGAAAGCTAACATCCGGGGCTTCGATTTGATATATAATATGTTATAGTTTCCCTGATGCTAGGTGATGCGACCGCGTGATCCATGCGGCCGCGTCGCAGTGACGGAAATCCAGCGTGGCAAAATTCGAAACCAGCGAATTCTGGACTGTTTCTGACCCAATTTGCAGCCCAGAAAACACATATTAGAGGCTATAAGTGGAGGACTACATCCATTCATAAGGAGGCTCTCATATTCACAATTTTAGGAGTAGATGTAGTTTTTAGAGTGAGAGGTTCTCTCCTCTCTCTTAGGATTAGGATTTAGGATTTCTCTTAGTTTTAGGAGTGACTCTCAATCCCAGGTTCTTTATTTTTATTTATTTTTATTTAATTTATGAACTCTTCCATGTTTCATATAATTTTCTTAATTAATGTTATTTGAGGTATTTCAGATTTAAGATTGCTTTGCTCTGTTTAAGATCGCTTTCAATTTAATTTAGATATTTTTCTCCCTTTTGGCTTTGGTCAAGTGATTGGTAGTACTTGAGTTATCAAACTCAGCAAGTGATTGAAATGGGTAGATTTTTCTTTAGCTAAGATTGCTCTAACACTAGTCTCCCCATAGGAGTTGACTAGGACTTGAAAATCAAGCTAATCAGTCTACTTAACATTCCTTTGTTTAATAAAGGCTGACCAAGTGGGATTAAAACCCAATTCTCTTCACACTTGATAAGGATAACTAGGATAGGAATTCCAATTCTCATACCTTGCCAAGAGTTTATTTTACAGTTATTTATTTATTTTTATTGCTCGAAAATATACCTGTGTGCATTGCCCAAACTTCCAAAACCCCCAATTTACAATCTTCATAACCAATAATAAGAACATACTTCCCTGCAATCCCTTGAGAAGACGACCCGAGGTTTGAATACTCGGTTATCAATTTCAAAGGGGTTTGTTACTTGTGACAACCAAAACGTTTGTACGAAGGGATTTTTGTCGGTTTAGAGACTATATCTACAACGCGACTGTTTTTATGACATTCTTTACTGGCAAAAATCCTGACGTCAAAATGGCACCGTTGCCGGGGAATTGCAAACGTGTGCCTTATTATTGGTTATTGTAAATATTTTTCTTTTGCTTGTTTATTTGTTTTTATTTTTGTTTTTATTTTTGCTTTTTCATAAATTAAGAGGTTATTGGTTTTTATTTAGTTATTAAAAATTTTCAAAAATTTGTTCTTATTATTCATCTTGATCTTCAAGTTGTTCTTAGTTGTTTTCTTCGTTTCGATCTAAAAATTTTTAAATTTGGTATCATTTTGTTGTTTTTCTCTTTCCTCATTTAATTCAAAAAATATATTTTCTCTATTTTTCATTGAATTTTCGAAATTTGCCTAAAAAAAAATTTCAGATTTTGATTTTAAAATTTTTATCTTATCTTATCTTATTTCAAAAATCAATTTTCAAAATTCAAATTTAAAAATTTTTCAAATTTTAAATTTCAAAAATTCAAATTTCAAAAAAATTTAAAATTCAAATTTCAAAATTCAAATTTCAAAATTTCAAATTTCAAATTTCAAAATTTAATTTTCAAATTCAAAATTTAAATAACCTTTTAATTTAAATTTGTTTTTATTTTTTTATTTGTTACTATGAACTCTCACCCCTTTGGCTATGAGTCTGGTTAGAATTATGTTGCAGGAAGAAGAAATTACAATGAGAACAGGCATCAAGGTTGGAACAATCAAAGATGGGAGGAGCCACAAGGATTTGATCAACCCTCATGGCAACAACCACCTCCAATGGACTATCAACAACCACCACCATATGCCTATGAACCCTTTCCTCAACACAACTTTGGACCACCATACTCACAAGCCCCTTTCCGCCATTCACCTCCATATGACCCTAACCCTCAACCACCATACCAACCACCTTATGAACCATATGAACCATATATAGAACCACCCCAATTCCAATCCAATCACTCCCAACCACCACCACTTTCTTTTGTATCATGTCCAAGTCCGACAACCCGAGAAGCAGAGGATCGCCTAAGGGAAACAGTAATTAAATTTCAGGCAACCGTTCAACAACTGGGGCAAGTATTAATTCAATGGGCTTCTAGACGCTTAAATACACAAGGATCAGCCACAGCCCCATGTGGACAGTCTAGTGAAGAGCATAGCATGAAGGAGATACCAGAAACCCCAGTGGACAAGACAGAGAATGAATTTGTACTAGAACAAGTAGAAGAAGCTGTCATTGTTCAAGAAGAAGAAGAAGTGATTGAAGACTTAGGAGATGCAGAACCTCCATGGGAAAGTCCAATCATAGAGCCTCCTTCCGAGACGGTTGAAATTGATACTGAGGAGGGTGTACAACATCCAAAGCATATCATAATTGAAGACTTGGAAGAGGTTGATCAAGAGATGGAGATTCAAGAAGAAGAAGCACAACCTTCCATGCCCTTGGAAAGCAATGAAGAGGAGATTGAATTGAAAGAGAGCTGCCAAGAGGAAGAGGTTGAAATTGAAGAAGCTTGCAAAGAGGTGGTAATTATCAGAGAAGAGCTCAAGGGAGTGGAACTTGCAATTTCATTAAAAATGCCTCCCCCTAAGTTGCCATCATCCTTCACAACATTCAAGTGGGTAAAATTCATATCCCATAGCTTTCTAATCCCACTTGAATATGGGCTACTGGAGACGGATGGTCAACTTAGAGCTCTTTGTGGCATTAAGAGTAAGAGGAAGATGGCCAGTGGTAAGAATTGTCCTGCAAGGTTCATTATGGTTGAAATCTTTAAGTTTAAACGCAAAGATTGGTGTAGAGCTCAATTGAATGGGTCTAGGAAGTTGTTTGGATGCTTCAGTGAGAATTCTAAAGCTGAACTACCCGGATGGAATCATGATAATCAACTTGAAGACGGGTGTAAAAGCAAGATTTGGGATCCTGGAATCTGTTCTGACATCCAACACCCCGGGAGCTTAAGAATCTTTTTGAAGCTGCTCAAGGGTTTTACATGCCTAGTTTGGGACCCCGGAGGTTACTGGAATCACAAACACTGGTGGAGATTCCTGGATGAATACAAGCATAAGCCACCATAACAGGAAGCTCATCAAATGTCCAACTTAAGGACTTTAACTAAAAGTGCTAGGTGAGAGACAACCCACCATGGTATGATTGTTCCTTTTTCATTTTTATTTAGTTTTATTTGTTTTTGAGTTTCATTTTATTTTATTATATTGAACCTGGAGTTTTGTATCACATTCATATTAACACTGCATTCTGCATCTTTTCAGATTAAAAAAAAAATGCCACGCGACGCGATCGCATCAGCGACGTGTCCGCGTCGCAAGGAGATAAGATAAAATAAAAACGAACAGAGAGTCACGCTGGAGCGAGGCTGGAGGCGTGCCAGTGGCACAATTCGTCCCACACGACCGCATCGCTGACACGTCTGCGTCGCAGGGGAATAATGGCCTCCTACGCGACCGCGTGCCCCACGCGGCCGCGTGACCTAAAAATCGACGTCAACCAGGTGCATGGCCGAAAGTTGAGCTGGAGTTGGTCTGGAATCGTGCTGGTAGCCCAAACCTCACCACGCGAACGCGTGCCTCACGCGTCCGTGTCATATCCCCATGATGGACACTCACGCGATCGCATGCCCCACGCGATCGCGTCACCCAGAATTTTGGCAAAAAGAGTTTCGAACAGAGAGTTGCGCGACCACGAGGCTGCACTTGCGCCAATCGCACAAAACAGGCCACGCGATCGTGTGACCCACGCGTCCGCGTCACCTGACCTTCTTGCGCACCACGCGACCGCGTCACTCACGCGTCCGCGTCACAAGCGGCGCACAGAATATCCAGATCAGCCAAATTTCTTATCTTTTCTTCTCTAATCCTTATTTTTCTTATCTTTTCTTATTTCTTTCTTCTTCCTTTCTTATCTTCTTTCCCTTCTCATTCTTCTTATTTTTCTTTTTATTTTATTTTAGTTTATTTACATACTTTCATTCATTGCATTATTTTCATTGGTGTTAGAAATTTATTTGGGTCATTATTTCTATATTTTACTTGTGGATTATTAGAGGAATTATTTGACAATTATATATATTTATTTTTAAAGGGTTGCTTGCATGTTCAATTTATTATTTTCATTAGATTATTTAACATGCATGCTATGTGTTTGTGAAAACACCCGTATGGCATTGTGCACTGCTTTTCAGTATCTTTTATCCTACTACTCTGAATGCTTGCTTTTCATAAACTCCCTTTACTATTGTATTAATTGAAATTAATTGTCAATACAAACGTGATGGTTTGTTACAAAGTATTGCTTGGTCTATGCTACTCATGCCCTTTGCCGGTATGCCAATAAACACCTTGCATTCACTTGTCTTTACATGCACTAGATATTTTCCATTGTTGGCTTTTCACATGTACTCGCGAGCATGTGATAATGTCAGTTATATCTTAATGTGCATCCATCACCACCTTTTCCGTTGTCTTCCTTGCTATATATATCTCTTTGAATTTAATTTACTTTCTCTTCCCTTTTTCAGGATGGCCACCAAGAAAGGAAAAGAGAAAGCCATTCCCAAATCAACAGCAAGGAAAGGAACAAAAAGAGCCCCAGCTGAGGAACCACAACCCCCATCCACTTGCACATCTTAGCATGCACCGAGGACGGTGCAATCTTTAAGTGTGGGGAGGTCGATACCGATCTCCATGGGTTAGTATTTTCCTGTCTCAAACACCAATATTTTATTTTCTTTGGTAATTGTTGCATTTGCATATTTAATTGCATGTTTATTTGATTTTTTCATTTAGTTACTGCTTGGTTAAAATATTAAGTTTTTTCTTAAGATCCTATTTTTTGAAAATTTTCACTAATTTAAAACCAAAATTTTTATGTTAAAACTTGTTTGAAGTTGTATTTGGAACATGGTTTTTGAGCCAAAGAACACACAACCTGTGAGATTTGAGCTTATTTATATGGTTACATTATTTAACCATAAAATTTTTATTCTTGTGTATTTTCTTCTCTATAACTGCAATCTTTGCTTTGTTCCATTCTATATGTCCATTATTTAGTATATTTACATGCTTGCATATGATTGAGGCCATTATTTGTTATTAGCTCACTTATCCCAAATAAGCCTACCTTTTACATCACCTTTGTTAGCCCCTTGAGCTTTTAATCCCCTCTTGTTCTATAACCACATCACTGGCCTTAAGCGAAAAACAAATTAATTATCCCAATTGAATCTTTGGTTAGCTTAAGATAGAGATTGTGTAGCAAATAAGTGTGGGGAAACTTTGGGAACATGGGTTGATAAGGGAATGTAACATGTTTCTAATTTATTTGAATATTAGGAATTTGGGAACCTACTCATGAAAAACCAAAATAGAAAAATAATAGAAAATCCATGTGCATTGATAAGTTATGTTTATTTCTCTATAAAAAAAAAAAAGAGAAAAAGAAAATATATATATATATATATATATAATAAATAAGGGGACAAAATTACCCCAATGTTAAGTTAATAAAAGATCAATGCACATGTGATAAAAATTAAAGAAAATTTGGTACATCAGTATGGGAATTATACAAAAAGTGAGAATTATGGGTAGCTAGGGATGATTCTAAAGTTATATAGAGTATATGTATGTTAGGTGAAAGCTTAGGTTAATTAAAGATTCAATTTATAAAGCTCACTTAGCCATATACATATACCCTTACCATTACCTTAGCCCCATTACAACCTTGAAAAGACCTCATGATGTTTGCATTGGTACATTAAATTTTTGTTGATTGGTTAGATGAAGAACAAGGTCTAGAAAGCATGACTAGAGAAGAGTAGAGTGATTGACCCTATACACTTGAGAGATTAGAGTGATATACACTACCAGTGAGGGTTCAACGCTTAAATTCTATGTTCCCTACTTTCATGAGCTGTCTTCTTACAAGTTTACTTGCTTTTATTGTATAATTTGAATTAGTGGAAATTGGTTTGTATTTGTCTTGGAGAACTTATTTATTTTTAACCAAGTAGGTAGAATCATTTTGCATGTAGTTGCATTCATATAGATAGGTTGCATTTCATACTTTCCTCTTCATCTTTATAGTTTCTCTTGAGCTTAGCATGAGGACATGCTAGTATTTAAGTGTGGGGAGGTTGATAAACCACTATTTTATGGTTCATCTTGTGCTCAATTGAGTGGATTTTATCTACTCTTTACCCACTTATTTATACTATTTGCATCGTTTTACATTTACCTTCCTAATTATGTGCTTTGATTGAAAACATGCTTCTTTGGACTTATATTTGCTTATTATTAATCCTCTCTTATTAACATTAGATGCCTTGATATGTGTGTTAAGTGATTTCAGAGATTACAGGACAGGAATGGCTCAGAGAATGAAAAGAAAGCATGCAAAAGTGGAAGGAATACAAGAAGTTGGAGAAATTGCTAAGTTGTCCAGCCTGACCTCTTCGCACTCAAATGACTATAACTTTAGCTACAGAGGTCCAAACGATGCGGTTCCAGTTGCGTTAGAAAGCTAACGTCCAGGGCTTCAATTTGATATATAATATGTTATAGTTTCCTTGACGCTAAGTGACACGACCGCGTGATCCATGCGGCAGCGTCGCAGTGATGGAAATCCAGCGTGGCAAAATTCGAAACCAGCGAATTCTGGACTGTTTCTGACCCAGTTTGCGGCCCAGAAAACACAGATTAGAGGCTATAATATGGGGGACTGCATCCATTCATAAGGAGGCTCTCATATTCACAATTTTTAGAGAGAGAGGTTCTCTCCTCTCTCTTAGGATTAGGATTTAGGATTTCTCTTAGTTTTAGGAGTGACTCTCAATCCCAGGTTCTTTATTTTTATTTATTTTTATTTAATTTATGAACTCTTCCATGTTACATATAATTTTCTTAATTAATGTTATTTGAGGTATTTCAGATTTAAGATTGCTTTGCTCTGTTTAAGATCGCTTTCAATTTAATTTAGATATTTTTCTCCCTTTTGGCTTTGGTCAAGTGATTGGTAGTACTTGAGTTATCAAACTTAGCAAGTGATTGAAATGGGCAGATTTTGCTTTAGCTAAGATTGCTCTAACACTAGTCTCCCCACAGGAGTTGACTAGGACTTGAAAATCAAGCTAATCAGTCCACTTAACCTTCCTTTGTTTAATAAAGGCTGACCAAGTAGGATTAAAACCTAATTCTCTTCACACTTGATAAGGATAACTAGGATAGGAATTCCAATTCTCATACCTTGCCAAGAGTTTATTTTACAGTTATTTATTTATTTTTATTGCTCGAAAATATACCTGTGCGCATTGCCCAAACTTCCAAAACCCCCAATTTACAATCTTCATAACCAATAATAAGAACATACTTCCCTGCAATTCCTTGAGAAGACGACCCGAGGTTTGAATACTCGGTTATCAATTTCAAAGGAGTTTGTTACTTGTGACAACCAAAACGTTTGTACGAAGGGATTTTTGTCGGTTTAGAGACTATATCTACAACGCGACTGTTTTTATGACATTCTTTACTGGCAAAAATCCTGACGTCAATGGTTCAAGAGTTCTATGCAAACGCATGGGTTACTAGGAACCATGATCAAAGTGTGAACCCGAACCCACAGAATTGGCTCACCATGGTTCGGGGCAAATACTTAGATTTCAGTCCGGAGAATGTGAGGCTAGCGTTCAACTTGCCAATGATGGAAGAGAACGCACGCCCCTACACTAGAAGAGTCAACTTTGATCAAAGGTTGGACCAAGTCCTCATGGACATATGTGTGGAAGGAGCTCAATGGAAAATTGACTCAAAAGGTAAGCCGGTTCAACTAAGAAGGCTTGACCTCACCTCAACATGAGCATGAGGAGATTCCTCACCATGAAATCCCTGAGATGCCTCAAGGGATGCACTTTCCTCCACAAAACTATTGGGAACAAATCAACACTTCCCTAGGTGAATTAAGTTCCAACATGGGATAATTAAGGGTAGAACATCAAGAGCACTCCATCATCCTCCATGAAATTAGAGAAGATCAAAGAGCTATGAGGGAGGAGCAAGAAAGACAAGGAAGAGACATAGAGGAGCTCAAAAGCACCATTGGTTCTTCAAGAAGAGGAAGACGCCACCCTTACTAAGGTGGACTCATTCCTTAATCTCCTTGTTTATTTATTTTCCTGTTTTTCGATTTTTATGCTTTATGTTTGTTTATGTTTTTGTCTTCATGATCACTAGTATTTAAGTGTCTATGCCTTAAAGTTATGAATGTCCTATGAATCCATCACCTCTCTTGAATAAAAAAATGTTTTAATTACAAAAGAACAAGAAGTACATGGTTTCGAATTCATCCTTGAAACTAGTTTAATTATTTTGATGTGGTGACAATACTTTTTATTTTCTGAATGAATGCTTGAACAGTGCATATGTCTTTTGAAGTTGTTGTTTAAGAATGTTAAATATGTTGGCTCTTGAAAGAATGATGACAAGGAGACATGTTATTTGATAATCTGAAAAATCATAAAAATGATTCTTGAAGCAAGAAAAAGCAGTGAATACAAAGCTTGCAGAAAAAAAATTAGCGAAAAAAAAAAGAGAAAAAGAACAAGCAAGCAAAAAAAGCCAAAAGCTCTTAAAACCAAAAGGCAAGAGCAAAAAGCCAATAACCCTTAAAACCAAAAGGAAAGGGTAAATAAAAAAGATCCCAAGGCTTTGAGCATCAGTGGATAGGAGGGCCTAAAGGAATAAAATCCTGGCCTAAGCGGCTAAACCAAGTTGTCCCTAACCATGTGCTTGTGGCATGAAGGTGTCAAGTGAAAACTTGAGACTGAGCGGTTAAAGTCAAGGTCCAAAGCAAAAGAAGAGTGTGCTTAAGAACCCTGGACACCTCTAATTGGGGACTTTAGCAAAGCTGAGTCACAATCTGAAAAGGTTCACCCAATTATGTGTCTCTGGCATTTATGTATCCGGTGGTAATACTGGAAAACAAAGTGCTTAGGGCCACGGCCAAGACTCATAAAGTAGCTGTGTTCAAGAATCAACATACTGAACTAGGAGAATCAATAACACTATCTGAACTCTGAGTTCCTATAGATGCCAATCATTCTGAACTTCAATGGATAAAGTGAGATGCCAAAACTATTCAAGAGGCAAAAAGCTACAAGTCTCGCTCATCTGATTGGAGCTATGTTTCATTGATATTTTGAAATTTATAGTATATTCTCTTCTTTTTATCCTATTTGATTTTCAGTTGCTTGGGGACAAGCAACAATTTGAGTTTGGTGTTGTGATGAGCGGATAATTTATACGCTTTTTGGCATTGTTTTTACATAGTTTTCAATATGATTTAGTTAGTTTTCATTATATTTTTATTAGTTTTTAATTAAAAATAACATTTTTTGACTTTACTATGAGATTGTGTATTTTTCTATGATTTCAGGTAATTTCTGGCTGAAATTGAGGGACCTGAGCAAAAATCAGATTCAGAGGTTGAAGAAGGACTGCAGATGCTATTGGATTCTGACCTCCCTGCACTCAAAGTAGATTTTCTGGAGCTACAAAACTCCAAATGGTGCGCTTCCAATTGTGTTGGAAATTAGACATCCAGGGCTTTCCAGAAATATATAATAGTTCGTACATTGAATAAGGATTGATGATGTAAACTGGCGTTCAACGCCAGTTCCATGTTGCATTTTGGAGTCAAATGCCAGAAACAAGTTGCAAAGTGGAGTTCAACGCTAGAAACACGTTACAAACTGGCATTCAACTCCAAGAATGACCTCTCCACGTCTAAACTTCAAGCTCAGCCCAAGCACACACCAAGTGGGCCCCGGAAGTGGATTTCTACATCATTTACTCAATTCTGTAAACCCTAGTAACTAGTTTAGTATAAATAGGACTTTTTACGATTGTATTAGACATCTTGGGACGTTTAGTTCTTAGATCATGGGGGCTGGCCATTCGGCCATGCCTGAACCTTTCACTTATGTATTTTTCAACGGTAGAGTTTCTACACACCATAGATTAAGGTGTGGAGCTCTACTGTTCCTCAAAGATTAATGCAAAGTACTACTGTTTTTCTATTCAATTCAACTTATTCTGCTTCTAAGATATTCATTCGCACTTCAATATGATGGATGTGATGATCGTGACAGTCATCATCATTCTCAACTTATGAACGCGTGCCTGACAACCACTTCCGTTCTACCTTAGATTGAATGAATATCTCTTGGATATCTAATACAGGGGACCGAGTCCGAGATATTAGTGTCTTCGTGGTATAAGTTAGAACCCATGGATGGCCATTCCTGAGATCCGGAAAGTCTAAACCTTGTCTGTGGTATTCCAAGTAGGATCTGGGAAGGGATGGGTGTGACGAGCTTCAAACTCGCGAGTGCTGGGCGTAGTGACAGACGCAAAAGGATAGTAAATCCTATTCCAGTATGATCGAGAAGCGACAGATAATTAGCCATGCAGTCACAGCGCATTGGACCACTTTCATAGGAGGATGGGATGTAGCCATTGACAACAGTGATGCCCTACATAAAGCTTGCCATGGAAAGGAGTAGGATTGATTGGATGAAGACAGCAGGAAAGCAGAGATCAGAGGAACGAAAGCATCTCTATACGCTTATCTGAAATTCTCACCAGTGAATTACATAAGTACCACTATCCTATTTTATATTTTATTTAATTTTTATCCACTATAATTTCTTAAAACTATTTGAATCCGCCTAACTGAGATTTGCAAGGTGACCATAGCTTGCTTCAAGCCGACAATCTCCGTGGGATCGACCCTTACTCACGTAAGGTTTATTACTTGGACGACCCAGTGCACTTGCTGGTTAGTTGTACGAAGTTGTGAAACAGATATAAGATCATGAACGTGCGTATTGAGTTTCTAGTGCCGTTACCAAGGAATGGAATGATCATGATTTTTCACACCAACTATCTTCTTTGCTTGTGAGTGATCTCTTCAATGGCGGGCTGTATGTGATCAACGCCATGGGTCGTGGTCATCGATCTCCTCTGCTACAGATTGAACGCCATTGGCCGTGGTCATCCAATCTGACGAAGGGTGAAGCTCTATCAGTTCATTCTCCCGGTGATTGATAAACCACTATTTTATGGTTTATCTTGTGCTCAATTGAGTGGTTTTTATCTACTCTTTACCCACTTATTCATACTATTTGCATGGTTTTACATTTGCCTTCCTAATTATGTGCTTTAATTGAAAACATGCTTCGATTGAAAACATGCTTCTTTGATCTTATATTTGCTTATTATTAATCCTCTCTTATTACCATTAGATGCCTTGATATGTGTGTTAAGTGTTTTCAGATATTATAAGGCAGGAATGGCTTGGAGGATGGGAAGAAAGCATGCAAAAGTGGAAGGAATACAAGAAGTTGGAGAAATTGATAAGCTGTCCAGCCTGACCTCTTCGCACTCAAACGGCTATAACTTTAGCTACAGAGGTCCAAACGACGCGTTTCTAGTTGCGTTGGAAAGCTAACGTCCAGGGCTTCGATTTGATATATAATATGTTATAGTTCTCCTGACGCTAGGTGACGCGAACGCGTGATCCATGCGGCCGTGTCGCAGTGACGGAAATCAGCGTGTTTGAATTCTTCTCCAGCGATTTCTGGGCTGTTTTTGACCTAGTTTGCGGCCTAGAAAACACAAATTAGAGGCTATAAAGTGGGGGAATACATCCATTCATGAGGAGGCTCTCACAATTCACAATTTTAGGAGTAGATGTAGTTTTGAGAGAGAGAGGTTCTCTCCTCTCTCTTAGGATTAGGATTTAGGATTTCTTCTTGTTTTAAGAGTAACTCTGGATCCAGATTTAATTTTATTTTAATATTACTTCTCTTTATTTATTCCAACATTTGAATTGATTATTATTATTTATGAATTATTCCATGTTATAGATTTCTATTTGAATTAATGATAATTGAGGTATTTTCAGTTTATGATTGTTCTCTTTGACTTAAGTTACCATTGCTTCCCATCTAAGGATATTTTTACTATTATTCCAGCAACTTTACTTTTTTCCCTTTTGGTTCTGGTTAAGAATTTAGTAACTCAACAGTTATTAAACTCAATACAATTGATAATCGTGATCTTGCTAATTGAGCTGAACTTAAATAATCCCAACCTTTTCTTAGGAAATAATTAGGATTCAAACGTCAACTTAATTAGTCCCTTGACTTTCCCTTACCCTGGTAAAGGTCGACCAAGTGGAGTTTAGATTCAACTTTCATTATTGTTGAGAGAGATAACTAAGTTGGACCTCTAATTTCTCTACCTTGCTAAAAGTCGCTTTACAGCTATTATTTATTCTTAATTGCCACTTAATTCACTCGTCATTTAAATTACTTGCTTCTCACCTTCTAAACCCCGATTACAACCTTTATAGCCAATAATAAGAACTCGCAGTTCCTTGAGAAGACGACCCGAGGTTTGAATACTCGGTTAACAATTTTTAAAAAGGGGTTTGTTACTTGTGACACCCAACACGTTTGTACGAAGGAATTTTTGCCGGTTTAGAAACTATATCTACAACGCAACCGTTTCTATGAATTTCTTTACTGGTAGAAATACCGACGTCAGTGATCCTACTCAAAATGCCACAGACAAGGTCGAATCTTTTGGAACAGAAAATGCTGCTTCTTTGGACTCTAGCCTATACCACGGAGACCCTAATTTCTCCAAAAATTGGCTGAACTAGTGTCTCAAGAAGTCTCCAACGAAGTCGTGGATTAACCGTCTGAGAGATGTATAAACATGGCTGTTGGCTCAAGCTTTCCAATCACGTATTCACATGAACCCAAGTAGACACGGGTGTTTGTCAGGCACGTTCATCTTAGTATGATGAACAAAGCTGATTGTTCAATCATCCTATTCACCATGTTGAAGAGTGGATATACATCTTAAAAGTAAGTCAAACACGGATCGAAGAAGAAATATTAATACTTTTATTAATTCATAGGGCTCAGCAGGGCTCCTCCCCTCAACCTAGAAGGTTTAAAAACTCATACTTAAAGTAAAATACAATGGAAAATAAAAATAATGTGTGTTCTCTTAGATTTGTTCCAATGATTATGTAAAATACACTTTAAATACTAAATAGATGACTAGTAAGGGTAAAACAGTCTATTTAGTGCTAAAATCTACTTCTGGGGCCCACTTTGTTAGTGTTTGGGCTGAGCTTTGGTGAGATCCACGTGCTATGAGGCTCCTAGGGCGTGAAACGCTGGCTAGGGGGTTGAAAAACTCCAATTTTGTGGTTTATATTGTGTAGAATTCGGGGGTTTTTGTCAATATTTTTCACACTTATTCACAAGAATTGCATGGTTTTGTGTTCTCTTCCAAATACTACTTCATGATGGAAAATATGCTTCTTTTGTCTTAGAATTGCTATATTTTGATCCTCTTTTATTACCATTCGATGTCGTGACGTGTTTGTTGAGTGATTTCAGAATTTATAGGGCAAAAATGGCCTAGAAGAGAGAAAGAAAGCATGCACAAGAGGAAGGAACATGAAGATTTGGATTTTGGGAATTTCAGCATGGGTGCGGATAGCTGGAAGCGGCACGCAAAGATCGACGCATCCGCGCGGATTGGAGAAATCCCCACCGATGCGCACGCGTACATGGCGCGCACACGTGGGTGCGGACAACTAGAAGCGGCGCGCAAAGATCAACGCATTCGCGCGGATTGGAGAAATCCCCACCGATGCGCACGCGTACATGGCGCGCACACGTGGATCGCAAAAGTCAAGCAGCGCGTACGCGCGACAAGCTGCACATGACCTCATTAAAGGAAATCATGCCTGGCGATTTCTGAGGATCAACAGGCCCAAATTCAAGCTGGTTCTGCATGGAAAAGACCTAAGGATACTAGGGGAAAGGGGGGATCATTCATTCACACTTAGATACAATTTTTAGCTAGTTTTTTGTTCTTGTTCTTCTAGAGAGAGAAACACTTGTTCCTCTCTAGATCTAGTTTGATTTGATCTTCTCTTGTTGAATTCTGAATTGGATCTTGTTGATTTCTAGTTTTGATTACTTAATTTGAATTCCTTAGTATAATTTTGTTTAGATCTTGAGTTAGATTTATGTTTTCTTGTCAATTGTCATTTTCTACCCATTTCATGAATCTTGTGGATCTTGAATTGTTAATGTTACATTGATGATTTCCATGGTCAATTGTGTTGTTTGAGTGATTTTATATTGATAATTATTAGTGGGTACTTGTTAATTTCAATTTAATTACAATTTGAATATGTCTTTTAGTAATGCTTACCATGTGTTTGATGAAATATTTCCTTTGATTATGGAGTATTTCTCTTTACTCTTGGCCTAGGCTAAGGGAATTGGGTAAACTTGAGTCATTGGGTCTAATGGATTTGATGATTTGGAAATCCTTAGTGGTCAATTTGATAACCATTGACACTAGCCTACTACTAAGTCAATTAGTAGCTAGGTTGGACCTTATGGGTTGATGTTGACTAAACCATTTAATATACTTTAAGTATAGAAGTAAACTTAACGAGTTTGGTTCCTCATAATTGTCAAGATACGGTTATTAGACAAGGATGGTGACCCCAATTCCCATGTCTAGCCAAGAGTTGCTAATTAGTATTCATATTTGAAAACCCAAAAAAATTCTAATTGCTTTGTCTTAGTTATAGTTATTTGTTTAGTTTTAGAGTAGAATTATATTAGATGTTATCTTATTAGTTTGGAATTGCTCACATCTTGCTTTAGTCACTTGAATTAGTTTCTTGCATTTCAAGATTACTTGCTTGTTAGGACTCTTAGTTTAATTCCTTGCTCATGACTTGCAACCCCAGATTTCTAACCAATGTTGATGCACATGTTTGCCCATTCCTTGTAAGACGACCCGAGGTTTGAATACTTCGGTTACTTTTATTGGAGTTGAACTTGTGACAACCAATTCCTTCAAAATTTGATCGAGAGTTATTAGTTGGTTTGGAACTATGCTTACAACGAAGTTCTATTTCTATTAAGAGAAATCCTAGACCGACAATAACCTTCTCCATCAAATTTTTGGCGCCGTTGCCGGGGAATGGTTCCAACATATGCCTTGATATTGGTTATGTGAATATGTGAATAGTGCATATAGTTTACTTGCTTTCAATACTTAGTTATAGTTTAGATTTCTTTTATGCATGTGCTATGACTCCCAAGTTTGATGACTCGGTCTCAACCGAATTCTAGCTTAGCCGATCTTGACCTTGAGATTGAAAGAACTTTGTTACACACTCAGCAAGCTAGACGGCAGTTGGACTATACGGCTAGTACTTCGGCCTCTCTTGAGGGGCATACCGAATCACTAGACGATACCGAGAGTGACTTGGAGTCCGCTACTTCCTATTCTTCTGTTGGCACTACTAATACATCTTTACATCCTACAGGTGAACCATACATGGCAGAGCCATGGCGGATCACTTTGCATGAGCAAGGGGCTCCAGATATCATACTTCAACCTTTGCAAACAAGGTATCCCAACCTTGATCCCAACATTGAGTTGAAGAATAGCTTGATAAATCTACTTCCTAAGTATCATGGGTTGCCAGGTCAAGACCCATCCGACATCTAAGAGATTTTCAAGTTGTTTGTTCTACGGCTCGAAGGCATGGAGCCGATGAGGTGGCTATTATGGTTTTTGCCATCCCCTTCTCTCTTGAAGGGCAAGCAAAGACATGGTTTTATTCACAACCATATGAGATTGTGACCAATTGAGATTTCTTGAGAAGAGAGTTTCTAGATAAATTCTTCCCGCCGGAGAAGACCGACTATATCCAGAAGGAGATCTCGGGTATAATGCAAAAGGACCAAGAGAGTTTGTATGAGTATTGGACTCGGTTCAAGAAGCTATTGAAATCTTGTCCACACCATGGATTGGATACTCACTTGCTCATTAGTTACTTCACCGGAGGTCTTTGTGCGGAAGATAGAAGATTGCTCACCGCTTCTAGTGGTGATTCCCTTTCAAAAAACAAGACGGCGGGAGAAGCTTGGAGCTTGATAAATGATTTTGCCGAGGCTACACAACACGTAAGGGTGAGAAGTAATCCTCTCAAGGGAGTGGTAGAACCATCACCGTCCGAGGCAAGCTTAACCAAGGCGTTTGGGGATATGACCACTATCCTTACACAAATACAAAAAGATCAAAAGGAATACTACTCCATCCAAGCCATCCAAGCCCCACCCCAAGTTGCTCAACTTGAAGGCCCTCCTAGAATTTGTAGTTTGTGCTCTAGCACCACACATTACACCGATCAATGTCACCAAATTCAAGAGGAGTATGCCCTTGCCGTGGCCAATGTGAACTACAACAATCGTCCACCATATCCTTCTCAAGGCCAAAACAACTACTCTCATGGTAATAATCAAAATCAAGGGTGGAGGGATAATGCGCAAGGGAGCAATCAAAACCAAAGATGGAACAAATCTTCTTCTCATTACAACAATAACCAATCTTCGTCTCAATACCACCATAACAACAACAACACCAACCAACCCTCAAGCTCTTCTAACCTTCCATCCCAACCCCTTCTAAACCCCAAGGGCGGTCTCAACGCCATCACTTTACGGTCGGGAACTACATTGGAGGAGATACCTCCTAGGGTCATGGAAGACATTCATGAGGAAGAAGTGGTTGTTGAAGCTCCACATGAAGGAGAGGAGGTAGACAAAAGGCATGAGGAAGAAGCAGTAAGCCTTAAGGAATCCAAGAGGAAAGCTATAGTGGATGAGTCCATTCCTATCCCATTCCCTTCCATGGTGAAGAAAGCAAAGAAGACTCTGGAATTCGATTTAAACATGCTTCAAGTATTCAAGAAAGTTGAGGTAACCATACCACTTCTTGATGCTATCCAACAAATTCCGAAGTATGCAAAATTTTTGAAAGACTTGTGTACGCACAAGGATAGGATAGGAGAGTTGGAGACATTATCCTTGGGTAGTTCGATTTCTTCCTTGATGGAGCCTATTCCAAAAAAATGTGGTGACCTTGGGCCTTGTTTGGTGTCTTGTCATATTGGTGGGCACATTTTTCATGACTGTATGTGTGATCTAGGGGCTTGCGTAAGCATCATTCTGCTTTCTATCTTTGTGCGGTTGAATTTAGCTCCATTAAAGAAGTCGGTGGCGAAGTTTGCCTTAGCCGATAAAAATGTGATCACTGTGATGGAAATAGCAAAAAATGTACTTGTAGCGATCAAGGACTTGGTCTTTCCGGTTGAATTTTACATCCTTGAAATGCCCCCAACAGAAAATAGAAGCTCCTTCTCCGTTCTACTTGGTAGACCCTTCCTTAAGACCTCCAAATTCAAGCTAGATGTCTTCACCAGCACATATTCCTTTGAGGTCGGAGACAAGACTCTCAAGTTCAATTTGGAAGAAGCCATGAAGCACCCTCCCGAAGAGCATTCCGTTCTCTGATGTGATGTAATCGATGAAGTGGTAGGGGAAGTGCGGAAAGAAGACCACAACAAGTTATGTTACCCTAATGTTAAAGAGACGGATGACCAAGAAGGTGAACAAGAGAAAGTTATTGAGAATGAACTCCGTGAGCTTGATGAAAAGAAACCTCAGCTTGAGGTAAAGAGTGAACTGAAGCCTCTTCCATCTCATTTGAAGTATGCTTTCTTAGAAGACAACCAAAGGTTTCTGGTCATTATTGCTAGTGAGCTTTCTAGTGAAGAAAAAGGAAAGCTCCTAGATGTTCTAAGAAGGTACAAGAAAGCAATTGGTTGGAGCCTAGCTGATATTGTGGGATTGACCCCTGCAAGTGCATGCATCGTATATTCCTCCAAGAGGGAGCTCGGCCGGTTAGGCAACCACAAAGGAGACTCAACCCAACCATCCTCGATGTGGTAAAGAAGGAGGTCACTAGGCTACTTCATGCGGGTATCATATACCCAATCTCTGACAGTGAGTAGGTGAGCCCGGTCCAGGTTGTTCCCAAGAAATCGGGCATCACTGCGGTTAAAAAAGATGACGGTGAAGTAGTCACCAAGAGGGTACAAAATGCTTGGCGAGTGTGCATTGATTATAGAAGATTGAACGCCGCTACAAGGAAGGACCACTACCCTTTGCCCTTTATCGACCAGATGTTGGACCGGTTGGCGGGTAAATCTCATTATTGCTTTCTTGATGGATTCACTGGTTACTTCCAGATTCACATTGCTCCTGAGGATCAGGAAAAGACCACATTCACTTGTCCTTTTGGCACCTTTGCTTACAAAAGGATGCCATTTGGACTATGCAATGCACCTGCTACTTTTCAGCGGTGTATGACAAGTGTCTTTTCCGATCTGATGGAGAATTGTCTGGAAATCTTTATGGATGACTTCAGTGTTTATGGAACTTCATTTGATTGTTGCTTAGAGAACTTGGCCAAAGTCTTAGCTAGATGTGTTCACACTAACCTTGTCTTGAATTTTGAAAAATGTCACTTTATGGTAAGACAAGGTATAGTGTTAGGACATGTAGTATCTAACGAAGGTATTTCTGTAGACCCGGCCAAGGCCGATGTTATCACCACTTTACCTCACCCCTCATCTGTGAGGGAGGTCCGCTCGTTTTTGGGACATGCAAGATTTTACAGGCGCTTTATTAAGGATTTTAGCAAGATTGCTTTGCCATTGTCGCACCTACTCCAAAAAGATGTGGACTTTGAGTTTGACAGTGCATGTGTGAGAGCGTTTGAAGAGCTAAGGAGAGTACTTACCACAGCACTGATTGTGCAAGGCCCCAACTGGATACAGCTATTCGAGATAATGTGCGATGCGTCAAACCATGCTGTAGGTGCCATGCTTGCACAGCGCGATGGTAAACTTCCTTATGTCATTGCTTACTCTTCTAAAACATTGGATGCAGCACAATCCAACTATACCACTACTGAAAAAGAACTCCTAGCTATTGTTCATGCTTTAGATAAATTCAGATCTTATTTGCTAGGGTCCAAGATAGTGGTATACACGGATCATGCAGCTTTGAAGTACTTATTGAGAAAGAATGAGTCAAAACCTAGACTCATACGTTGGATCTTGCTTTTGCAAGAATTCGACATTGAGATTAGGGATCGAAGTGGGTCTCAAAACTTGGTTGCAGATCATTTAAGCCGCCTGGAGAATTTAAAATTTGACCCATTTCCGATCGATGACTCATTCCCATGGTTGCAGATCATTTAAGCCGCCTGGAGAATTTAAAATTTGACCCATTTCCGATCGATGACTCATTCCCATTGGATAGTTTGCATGCTATGTCGGATAGCTTTCCTTGGTTTGCACCAATGGCGAACTACTTAGTTACAAAACTCTTCCCTCCTAAATTTTCTAAAAACCAAAGAGACAAGTTGAGGAGTGATTCTCAATACTACATTTGGGATGACCCTCACTTATGGAAGAGGGGAGTGGACCAAGTAATTCGAAGATGCATCCCAAAATCTGAAATTTAACCCATTCTTGAAGCTTGCCGTTTGTCCGAATGTGGCGGCCACTTTGGCCCACAACAGACAGCTAAAAAGGTGTTGGATTGTGGATTCTGGTGGCCAACCTTGTTCAAGGATGCTAACCGGTTCTCTGTGTCGTGCCACCAATGCCAGAAGTCGGGAAATACATCCCAAAGGGACAAGATGCCTCAGCAACCTATGTTGTTTTGTGAGATATTTGATGTATGGGACATTGACTTTATGGAACCGTTTCCCAACTCGAGTGGGTATTTGTATATTCTGTTAGCGGTTGACTACGTTTTAAAGTGGGTAGAAGCAATACCTACCCGCCTTGATGATGCCAATACCGTCATTTCTTTTATTAGAAATAACATTATATGCCGTTATGGGTCGCCACGAGCAATCGTGAGCGACCAAGGATCCCACTTTTGTAACAGAAAAGTAGAGGCACTGCTTAAACGCTATGGGGTACTGCATAAGGTTGCCACTGCCTATCACCCGCAAACCAACGGACAAGCAGAAGTGTCCAACTGGAGATTAAGAGAATTTTGAAGAATGTGGTAAATCCACAAAAGAAGGATTGGAGCCTCCGGTTAGGAGATGCACTTTGGGAGTATAGGACGGCCTACAAGACTCCGTTGGGGATGAGTCCCTTTCGGATCGTCTATGGTAAGGCATGCCACCTTATGGTGGAGATTGAGCATAAAGCCTTGGTGCACGAAATTGTGATCATCAATGGCGCCATCAACATGGTACGCTCAACTGTAATCTCAACTTTTTATCACAACTTCGCACAACTAACCAGCAAGTGCACTGGGTCGTCCAAGTAATAAACCTTACGCGAGTAAGGGTCGATCCCACGGAGATTGTTGGTATGAAGCAAGCTATGGTCATCTTGTAAATCTCAGTCAGGCGGATATAAAATGGTTATGGAGTTTTCGAAAATAAATAATAAAATAAGAATAGAAATACTTATGTAAATCCTTGGTGAGAATTTCAGATAAACGCATGGAGATGCTTTCGTTCCTCTAAACCTCTGCTTTCCTGCTGTCTTCATCCAATCAATCTTAATCCTTTCTATGGCTGGCTTTATGCAAGGACATCACCGTTGTCAATGGCTACTTTTGATCCTCTCTGGAAAATGGTCCGATGCACTGTCACTGCATGGCTAATCGTCTGGAGGCGTCACCCTTGCCAATGGCTGCATCCTATCCTCTTGTGAAAATGGTCCAAATGCTCTGTCACAGCACGGCTAATCATCTGAGGTTCTTGATCATACTGGAATAGGATTTACCCTCCTTTTGCGTCTGTCACTACGCCCAGTACTCGCGAGTTTAAAGCTTGTCACAGTCATTTAATCCCAGAGTCCTACTCGGAATACCACAGACAAGGTTTAGACTTTCCGGACTCTCATGAATGCTGCCATCAATCTAGCTTACACCAGGAAGATTCTGATTAAGAGATCTAAAAGATACTCATTCAATCTAAGGTAGAACGGAAGTGGTTGTCAGGCACGCATTCATAGGGAATGATGATGATTGTCACGTTCATCACATTCAGGTTGAAGTGCGAATGAATATCTTAGAAGCGGAATAAGTTGAATTGAATAGAAAAACAGTAGTACTTTGCATTAATCTTTGAGGAACAGCAGAACTCCACACCTTAATCTATGGAGTGTAGAAACTCTACTGTTGAAAATACATAAGTGATGAAGGTCCAGGCATGGCTGAGAGGCCAGCCCCCAAAACATGTTCACAGGATCAAAAATACAATCCAGGATGTCTAATACAATAGTAAAAAGTCCTATTTATACTAAACTTGTTACTAGGGTTTACAGAAGTAAGTAATTGATGCATAAATCTACTTCCGGGGCCCACTTGGTGTATGCTTGGGTTTAGCTTGAATGTTACACGTGCAGAGGCTCTTTTTGGAGTTGAACGCCAGGTTGTAACGTATTTCTGGCGTTCAACTCTGGTTTTTGACTTGTTTCTGGCGTTTAACTCTAGACAGCAGCTTAGAACTGGCATTCAACGCCCTTTTACGTCGTTTAAACTCGTTCAAAGTATGGACTATTATACATTTCGGGAAAGCCCTGGATGTCTACTTTCCAACGCAATTGGAAGAGCGCCATTTTGAGTTCTGTAGCTCCAGAAAATCTACTTTGAGTGCAGGGAGGTCAGAATCCAACAGCATCAGCAGTCCTTCTTCAACCTCTGAATCTGATTTTTGCTCAAGTCCCTCAATTTCAGCCAGAAGATACCTGAAATCACAGAAAAACACACAAACTCATAGTAAATTCCATAAATGTGAATTTAACATAAAAACTAATGAAAACATCCCTAAAAGTAACTAGATTCTACTAAAAACATACTAAAAACAATGCCAAAAAGTGTATAAATTATCCGCTCATCACAACACCAAACTTAAATTGTTGCTTGTCCCCAAGTAACTGAAAATCAAATAGGATAAAAAGAAGAGAATATACTATAAACTCCAAACTATCAATGAAACATAGCTCCAATTAAATGAGCGGGACTTGTAGCTTTTTGCCTCTTGAATAGTTTTGGCATCTCACTTTATCCATTGAAGTTCAGAATGATTGGCATCTATAGGAACTCAGAGTTCTGATAGTGTTATTGATTCTCCTAGTTCAGTATGTTGATTCTTGAACACAGCTACTTTATGAGTCTTGGCCGTGGCCCTAAGCACTTTGTTTTCCAGTATTACCACCGGATACATAAATGCCACAGACACATAACTGGGTGAACCTTTTCAGATTGTGACTCAGCTTTGCTAAAGTCCCCAATTAGAGGTGTCCAGGGTTCTTAGGCACACTCTTTTTTTGCTTTGGACCTTGACTTTAACCGCTCAGTCTCAAGTTTTCACTTGACACCTACACGCCACAAGCACATGGTTAGGGACAGCTTGGTTTAGCCGCTTAGGCCAGGATTTTATTCCTTTAGGCCCTCCTATCTACTGATGCTCAAAGCCTTGGGATCCTTTTTATTTACCCTTGCCTTTTGGTTTTAAGGGTTACTGGCTTTTTGCTCTTGCCTCTTGGTTTTAAGAGCTTTTGGCTTTTTTTGCTTGCTTTTTCTTTTTCTTTCTAATTTTTTTCGCTATTTTTTTTTCTGCAAGCTTTGTTCTTTGCTGCTTTTTCTTGCTTCAAGAATCATTTTTATGATTTTTCAGATTATCAAATAACATGTCTCCTTGTCATCATTGTTTTAAGAGCCAACAAATTTAACATTCTTAAACAACAACTTCAAAAGACATATGCGCTGTTCAAGCATTCATTCAGAAAACAAGAAGCATTGTCACCACATCAATATAATTAAACTAAGTTCAAGGATAAGTTCGAAACTCATGTACTTCTTGTTCTTTTGAATTAAAACATTTTTCATTTAAGAGAGGTGATGGATTCATAGGACATTCATAACTTTAAGGCATAGTGACTAAATACTAATGATCATGTAATGAAGACACAAACATAGATAAGCACTTAACATAGAAAATGAAAAACAGAGAATGTAAGAACAAAGAATGAGTCCACCTTAGTGATGGTGGCGTTTCCTTCTTGAGGAACCAATGATGTCCTTGAGCTCTTCTATGTCTCTTCCTTGTCTTTGTTGCTCCTCCCTCATTGCTTTTTGATCTTCTCTAATTTCATGAAGGATGATGGAGTGCTCTTGATGTTCCACCCTTAGTTGTCCCATGTTGGAGCTTAATTCTCCTAGGGAGGTGTTGATTTGCTCCCAATAGTTTTGTGAAGGAAAATGCATTTGAGGCATCTCCGAGATCTCATGGTGATGAGCTTCATGCGCCTCTTGAGCTCCATGAATGGGCTCTCTTGCTTGCTCCATCCTTTTCTTAGTGATGGGCTTCTCTTCCTCAATGGGAATGTCTCCTTCTATGAAAGCTCCAGCTGAGTAACATAGATGGCAAATAAGATGAGAAAAAGCTAGCCTTGCCATGGGGGATGACTTTTCGGCTATTTTGTAGAGTTCAAGGGAGATGACTTCATGAACTTCTACTTCCTCTTCAATCATGATGCTATGAATCATGATGGCCCGATCCACAGTAACTTCGGATCGGTTGCTAGTGGGGATGATGGAGCGTTGTATGAACTCTAACCATCCTCTAGCTATAGGCTTGAGGTCCAGTCTTCTTAGTTGAACCGGCTTGCCTTTGGAGTCAATCTTCCATTGAGCTCCTTCCACACATATGTCCATGAGGACTTGGTCCAACCTTTGATTAAAGTTGACCCTTCTAGTGTAGGGGCGTGCATCTCCTTGCATCATAGGCAAGTTAAACGCCAACCTTACATTTTTCGGACTAAAATCTAAGTATTTCCCCCGAACCATGGTGAGATAATTCTTTGGGTCCGGGTTCTTACTTTGATCATGGTTCCTAGTGATCCATGCATTGGCATAGAACTCTTAAACCATTAGGATGCCGACTTGTTGGATGGGTTTTGTTAGAACTTCCCAACCTCTTCTTTGGATTTCATGTCGGATCTCCGGATACTCATTCTTCTTAAGCTTGAAAGGGACCTCAGGGATCACCTTCTTCTTGGCCACAACATCATAGAAGTGGTCTTGATGAGCTTTGGAGATGAATCTTTCCATCTCCCATGACTCGGAGGTGGAAGCTTTTGTCTTCCCTTTCCCTTTTCTAGAGGATTCTCCAGTCTTAGGTGCCACCAATGGTAATGGAAAAACAAAAAGCTTATGCTTTTACCACACCAAACTTAGAATTTTGCTCGCCCTCGAGCAAGAAAAGAAAGAATAGATGAAGAAGAAGAAGAAATGGAGGAGAGGGAGATGTGTTTCGGTCAAGAAGGGGGAGAGAGGGTTTTGTTGTGTGAATTTGAAGAAGAATGGAGGGCTATATATAGGGAAGGGAGGGGGTAAGGTTTCGGCCATATAGGGTGGGTTTGGGTGGGAAATTGATTTTGAATTTTGAAGGTAGGTGGTGTTTATGAGGTATGTTTATAGGGAAGAGTGGGTGGATGTGAGTGGTGAAGTGGTGATAGGGAAGAGAGATTGAGGTGATTGGTGAAGAGTTTTGGGGAAGAGTGTTTATGGGATTGTGTGAAAGAGGGGTGAGAAGAAGTGAGTGGAGGTAGGTGGGGATCCTGTGGGGTCCACAGATCCTGAGGTGATCCTGTGGGGTCCACAGATCCTGAGGTGTTCAAGGATTTACCACCTTGCACCCAATTAGGCATGAAAAATGCCCTTGCACACAACTCTGGGCGTTCAGCGCCAGATTGGTGCTTGTTCTGGGTGTTGAACGCCCATTTGTTGCCCATTTCTGGCGTTGAACGCCAGAACCATGCTTGTTCTGGGCGTTCAGCGCTAGCTCTTCTCCAGGGTGCAATTTTGGCGTTCAAACGCCCAGATGCTGCCCATTTTGGGCGTTCAGCGCCAGAACCATGCTCTGTTCTGGCGTTGAACGCCAGCCAGATGCTTCTTACTGGCGTTTAAATGCCAGTAAGGTCTTCCTCCAGGGTGTGATTTTTCTTCTGCTATTTTTGATTCTGTTTTCAATTTTTATATTTATTTTGTGACTCCACATGATCATGAACCTATAAAGACATATAACTAAGAAAAATATAGTTAGATAAAAATTGGGTTGCCTCCCAAAAAGCGCTTCTTTAATGTCAATAGCTTAACAGTGGGCTCTCATGGAGCCTCACAGATGTTCAGAGCATTGTTGAGACTCTCCAACACCAAACTTAGAGGGTGACTGTGGGGGCTCTGGTTGACTCTGCAATGAGAGAAGCTTGCTGTGCTTCCTCTCCATTGGTACAGAGAGAGATCCTTGAGTTTTAAACACAAGGTTGTCCTCGTTTAATTGAAGGATCAATTCTTCTCTGTCCACATCAATCACAACTCTTGCTGTGGCTAGGAAAGGTCTTCCAAGGATGATGAATTCATCCTCATCCTTCCCAGTATCTAGGACTATGAAATCAGCAGGGATGTAAAGGCCTTCAACCTTTACTAACACATCCTCTACTTGTCCATAAGCCTGTTTTCTTAAATTGTCTGCCATCTCTAATGAGATTTTAGTGGCTTGCATCCCATAGATTCCCAATTTCTCTATTACAGAGAGGGGCATGAGGTTTATCCCTGAACCAAGGTCACACAGAGCCTTCTCAAAGGTCATGGTGCCTATGGTACAACGTATTAAGAACTTTCCAGGATCCTGTTTCTTCTGAGGCAATCTCAGTTGATCCAGATCACTTAGTTCATTGGTGAACAAGGGAGGTTCATCTTCCCAAGTCTCAATACCAAATAATTTGGCATTCAGCTTCATGATTGCACCAAGAAACTTGGCAGCTTGCTCTTCAGTAACATCCTCATTCTCTTCAGAAGAGGAATACTCATCAGAGCTCATGAATGGCATAAGGAGGTTTAATGGAATCTCTATGGTCTCTAGATGAGTCTCAGATTCCTTTGGTTCCTCAAAGGGAAGCTCCTTATTGATCACTGGACGTCCCAGGAGGTCTTCCTCTTTGGGATTCACGTCCTCTCCTTCCTTCACAGGTTCGGCCATGGTGATTAATTCAATGGCCTTGCACTCTCCTTTTGGATTTTCTTCTGTATTGCTTGGGAGAGTACTAGGAGGGATTTCAGTGATCCTTTTACTCAGCTGGCCCACTTGTGCCTCCAAATTTCTAATGGATGACCTTGTTTCATTCATGAAACTCACAGTGGCCTTAGATAGATTAGAGACTAAGTTTGCTAAATTAGAGGTATTTTGTTCAGAGTTCTCTGTCTGTTGCTGAGTGGATGATGGAAAAGGTTTACTATTGTTAAACCTATTTCTTCCACCATTATTAAAGCCTTGTTGAGGCTTTTGATCCTTCTATGAGAAATTTGGATGATTTCTCCATGATGGGTTATAGGTGTTTCCATAAGGTTCACCCATATAATTTACCTCTGCTATTGCAGGGTTTTCAGGATCATAAGCTTCTTCTTCAGAAAATGCCTCTTGAGTACTGTTGGATGCAGCTTGTATTCCATTCAGACTCTGAGAAATCATATTGACTTGCTGAGTCAATATTTTGTTCTGAGCCAATATGGCATTCAGAGTATCAATTTCAAGAACTCCCTTCTTCATAGGCGTCCCATTACTCACAGGATTCCTTTCAGAAGTGTACATGAACTGGTTATTAGCAACCATGTCAATGAGTTCTTGAGCTTCTGCAGGCATTTTCTTTAGGTGAATGGATCCACCTGCAGAAGTATCCAATGACATCTTAGCCAATTCAGATAGACCATCATAGAATATATCCAGGATGGTCCATTCTGAAAGCATGTCAGAAGGACACTTTTTGGTCAGTTGCTTGTATCTTTCCCAAGCTTCATAGAGGGATTCACCTTCTTTCTGTCTGAAGGTTTGAACATCCACTCTAAGCTTGCTCAGCTTTTGAGGGGGAAAGAACTTGGCTAAGAAAGTTGTGACCAGCTTGTCCCAAGAGTTCAGGCTATTTCTGGGTTGAGAGTCCAACCACACTCTAGCTCTGTCTCTTACAGCAAAAGGGAAAAGCATGAGCCTGTAGACTTTAGGATCTACTCCATTAGTCTTAACAGTATCACATATCTACAAGAATTCAGTTAAGAACTAAAAAGGATCTTCAGATGGAAGTCCATGAAACTTGCAGTTCTGCTGCATCAGAGAAACTAGCTGACGTTTCAGCTCAAAGTTGTTTGCTCCAATGACAGGAATGGAGATGCTTCTTCCATGTAAATTGAAATTAGGTGCAGTAAAGTCACCAAGCATTCTCCTTGCATTATTGTTGTTGGGTTCGGCTGCCATCTCCTTTACTTGTTCAAAATTTTCAATAAGGTTGTCTCTGGATTGTTGTAATTTAGCTTCTCTTAGTTTCCTCTTCAGAGTCCTTTCAGGTTCTGGATCAGCTTCAACAAGAATGCCTTTTTCCTTGTTCCTGCTCATAAGAAAGAGAAGAGAACAAGAACAGAAGAGGAATCCTCTATGTCACAGTAAAGAGGTTCCTTATTGTTAGTAGAAGAAGAATGAAGAATCCAAACACAAGGGTAAGGATAGGAGCAGTGATGTGAGATGAAGAGAAGTGTTAGTAGATGAATAAATAATTAGAAGGAGATGAGGGAGAAGGATTTTCGAAAATTATTTTTGAAAAAGGGTTAGTGATTTTCGAAAATAGTTTTTGAAAAAAGGTTAGTTTTCGAAAATTAAAATAATTAGTTAATTAAAAAGAATTTTTGAAAAAGAGGGAAGATATTTTCGAAAATTAGAGAGAGAGAGTTAGTTAGGTAGTTTTGAAAAAGATAAGAAACAAACAAAAGTTAGTTAGTTAGTTGAAACAAATTTTTGAAAAGATAAGAAGTTAGGAAGTTAGAAAAGATATTTTGAAATCAAATTTTTGAAAAAGATAAGATAAGAAGATATTTTTGAAAAGATATGATTTAAATTAGTTTTTGAAAAAGATTTGATTTTTAAAATCACAATTAATGACTTGATTCACAAGAAATCACAAGATGTGATTCTAGAACTCAAAGTTTGAATCTTTCTTAACAAGCAAGTAACAAACTTGAAATTTTTGAATCAAAACATTAATTGATGATGTTATTTTCGAAAATTAGGAGGTAGAGATAAAATTAAGAAAAATATTTTTGGAAAATATTTTTAAAATTTTCGAAAATAACTAAGAAAAATGAAAAAGATTTGATTTTTGAAAAAGATTTTGAAAAAGATAAGATTTTTAAATTGAAAATTTGATTTGATTCATAAAAACAACTAGATTTTAAAAATTTTTGAAAAAGTCAAATCTAATTTTCGAAATTTTAAGAGAGAAAAAGGGAAAGATATTTTTTTTTTTGATTTTTTTTTTTGAATTTTTATGATGAGAGAGAAAAACACTAAAAATGCTCAATGCATGGAATTTTTAGATCAAAACAATGAATGCATGCAAGAATGCTATGAATGTCAAGATGAACACCAAGAACACTTTGAAGATCAAGATGAACATCAAGAACTTATTTTTGAAAAATTTTTAATGCAAATAAAACATGCAAGACACCAAACTTAGAAATCTTTCATGTTTAGACTCTATGAATGCAAGAATACATATGAAAAACAAGAAAAGACACAAAACAAGAAAACATCAAGATCAAACAAGAAGACTTACCAAGAACAACTTGAAGATCATGAAGAACACCATGAATGCATGAATTTTTCGAAAAATGCAAGATGAACATGCAATTGACACCAAACTTTAAATCTGACTAAAGACTCAAACAAGAAACATGAAATATTTTTGAAATTTTATGATTTTATGATTTTTTTGTATTTTTATTTTATATTTTTCGAAAATCATTTGAAAAAGAAAAATAAGGATTCCAAAATTTTTAATATGAATTCCAGGAATCTTACAATCTTAATCTAAAGCTCCAATCTGAGGGATAGACATGGCTTAATAGCCAGTCAAGCTTTAGCATGAATATGGGAGTAATTTATTCAATTTTAATCCAAAACCTCTGTCCAAAAGAATTTAGACATGGTTTTATAGCCAGCCATGCTTCAACATGCTTCATGAAACTCTAGAATTCATTCTTAAAAATTCTGAAGAAAAATATATTTTTGAAAATATTTTTATTTTAGAATTTTTTTCGAAAACAAAGGAGAAATTTTTGAAAGATTTTTAAAAAAATTTTTGAAAATAAAACAAAAAGAAAATTACCTAATTTGAGCAACAAGATGAACTGTCAGTTGTCCAAACTCGAACAATCCCCAGCAACGGCACCAAAAACTTGGTGCACAAAATTGTGATCATCAATGGCGCCATCAACATGGTACGCTCAATTGTAATCTCAACTTTTTATCACAACTTCGCACAACTAACCAGCAGGTGCACTGGGTCATCCAAGTAATAAACCTTACGCGAGTAAGGGTCGATCCCACGAAGATTGTTGGTATGAAGCAAGCTATGGTCATATTGTAAATCTCAGTCAAGCGGATATAAAATGGTTATGGAGTTTTCGAAAATAAATAATAAAATAAGGATAGAAATACTTATGTAAATCCTTGGTGAGAATTTCAGATAAACGCATGGAGATGCTTTCGTTCCTCAAAACCTCTGCTTTCCTGCTGTCTTCATCCAATCAATCTTACTCCTTTCTATGGCTGGCTTTATGCAAGGACATCACCGTTGTCAATGGCTACTTTTGATCCTCTCTGGAAAATGGTCTGATGCGCTGTCTCTGCATGGCTAATCGTCTGGAGGCGTCACCCTTGCCAATGGCTGCATCCTATCCTCTTGTGAAAATGGTCCAAATGCTCTGTCACAGCACGGCTAATCATCTGAGGTTCTCGATCATACTAGAATAGGATTCACCCTCCTTTTGTGTCTGTCACTACGCCCAGTACTCACGAGTTTGAAGCTCGTCACAGTCATTCAATCCCAGAGTCCTACTCGGAATACCACAGACAAGGTTTAGACTTTCCGGACTCTCATGAATGCCGCCATCAATCTAGCTTACACCACGAAGATTTTGATTAAGAGATCTAAGAGATACTCATTCAATCTAAGGTAGAACGGAAGTGGTTGTCAGGCACGCGTTCATAGGGAATGATGATGATTGTCACGTTCATCACATTCAGGTTGAAGTGCGAATGAATATCTTAGAAGCGGAATAAGTTGAATTGAATAGAAAAACAGTAGTACTTTGCATTAATCTTTGAGGAACAGCAGAGCTCCACACCTTAATCTATGGAGTGTAGAAACTCTACTGTTGAAAATACATAAGTGATGAAGGTCCAGGCATGGCCGAGAGGCCAGCCCCCAAAACGTGATCACAGGATCAAAAATACAATCCAGGATGTCTAATACAATAGTAAAAAGTCCTATTTATACTAAACTAGTTACTAGGGTTTACAGAAGTAAGTAATTGATGCATAAATTCACTTCTGGGGCCCACTTGGTGTGTGCTTGGGCTGATCTTGAATGTTACACGTGCAGAGGCTCTTTCTGGAGTTGAACGCCAGGTTGTAACGTATTTCTGGCGTTCAACTCTGGTTTTTGACTTGTTTCTGGCGTTTAACTCCAGACAGCAGCGTAGAACTGGCGTTCAACGCCCTTTTACGTCGTCTAAACTCGTTCAAAGTATGGACTATTATAAATTTCTGAAAAGCCCTGGATGTCTACTTTCCAAAGCAATTGAAAGCGTGCCATTTTGAGTTCTGTAGCTCCAGAAAATCCACTTTGAGTGCAGGGAGGTCAGAATCTAACAGCATCAGCAGTCCTTCTTCAACCTCTGAATCTGATTTTTGCTCAAGTCCCTCAATTTCAGCCAAAAGATACCTGAAATTACAGAAAAACACACAAACTCATAGTAAAGTCCAGAAATGTGAATTTAACATAAAAACTAATGAAAACATCCCTAAAAGTAACTAGATTCTACTAAAAACATACTAAAAACAATGCCAAAAAGCGTATAAATTATCCGCTCATCAAGCCTATTGGGCGGTAAAGCAGTGTAACATGAATATCACCAAGGCGGGTGTGGCCAGGAAATTACAACTAGAAGAGCTCGAGTGTCTTAGGAATGAAGCATATGAGAATGCCCGGATCTACAAGGAAAAGACTAAGGCATTTCATGACCATCACATCCGGAAGAAGGATTTTCAAGAAGGTGATGAGGTTCTCCTCTACAACTCGAGGCTTAGATTCATGCCTGGCAAGCTCCGTTCTAGATGGGAAGGACCCTTCAAGGTGAAGGAGATAAAGCCCTGTGGGGTAGTGGAATTGTTTGACCCTAGAAGTGAAGCAACTTCAAGGTGAATGGACATAGAGTGAAGAAGTACCATGGCTACAAGTCTACAAAGGAGCTAGAGGTGTTCCTACTAACGGATGCACCTAGAGGAGGAGAATCTTGAGCGACTAACCGTCCAACTTAAGGACGTTAAAGAAAAGTGCTTGGTGGGAGGCACCCACCGTGGTAAGATCTTCCTTGTATATACCTTCTTACTTATAGCTTTAGATTCTTGTGAATTTTGTGATTTCTTGATGTTGTTGATTGCTTAGGAATGCTAGTTTAGTTGATCTTGTTGGATAACTAGGATGTTCATATAGATTTCATCATTTTGGTATGGATGAATTGTTGAAGTAGAGAGAATGCTTTGTTTTGAATAATGCATGAATTTGTGAGTGTTTTCTTGACTACTTAGCTTAAACACCTGCCAAGAATATGTAGAATAGCCCTTTCTATGTTGTAAAAAAAAACGGGGCGGGGGGGGGGGGGGGGGATCCGCGCGCGCGTCGGTGGTGCATTTCACACTCTTGGAACAAAAACGCGAGAGTTGTGCCCACTTTGTGCCCACTTCATGCCAGGCACCCACGCGCAAGCGTGCGTGATGCCTGCGGGCCCCCTGCAATTTCACCATCGATGCGCAAGCACACGGTGTGCGCGCGCGTTAGTTGTATGGTGCACGAAATTGTGATTCACACTTTTCACAACTCCGCACAACTAACCAGCAAGTGCACTGGGTCGTCCAAGTAATACCTTACGTGAGTAAGGGTCGAATCCCACGGAGATTGTTGGTTTGAGAAAATCTATGGTTTTCTTGTAATTCTTAGTCAGGATATCAATTATGATTATCAGTTTGAATTGCGAAAAATAAAAGAGCATGGAATAAATACTTGTTATGCAGTAATGGAGAATATGTTGGAGTTTTGGAGATGCTTGGTCTTATGAATGTCTGCTTTCCCCCTGTCTTCTTCTTCACGCACGCAAGGTTCCTCCTATGGCAAGCTGTGTGTTGGTGGATCACCGTTGTCAATGGCTACCATCCGTCCTCTCAGTGAAAATGGTCCAGGTGCGCTGTCACCGCACGGCTAATCATCTGTCGGTTCTCACTCATGCCGGAATAGGATCCATTGATCCTTTTGCGTCTGTCACTACGCCCAACTCTTATGAGTTTGAAGCTCATCACAGTCATTCAATCCCTGAATCCTACTCGGAATACCACAGTCAAGGTTTAGACTTTCCGGATTCTCAAGAGTGCTGCCAATGGATTCTAGCTTATACCACGAAGATTCTGATTAAGGAATCCAAGAGATACTCATTCAATCGAAGGTAGAACGGGAGTGGTTGTCAGGCATGCGTCCATAGATTGAGAATGGTGATGAGTGTCACGGATCATCACATTCATCATATTGAAGTGCGAATGAACATCTTAGATAGAAACAAGCGTGTTGAATAGAAAACAGAAATAATTGCATTAATTCATCGAGACACAGCAGAGCTCCTCACCTCCAACAATGGAGTTTAGACACTCATGCCATCAAAAAGTACAAAGTTCAGATCTAAAAATGTCATGAGATGCAAAATAAATCTCTAAAAGTTGTTTAAATACTAAACTAGTAACCTAGGTTTACAAAAAATGAGTAAACTAAGATAGATAGTGCAGAAATCCACTTCTGGGGCCCACTTGGTGTGTGCTGGGGCTGATACTTGAGCTTTACACGTGCCTAGGCTGTTTCCAGAGTTAAACGCCAGGTTGTAACCTGTTTCTGGCGTTTAACTCCAACTTGTAACCTGTTTCTAGCGTTTAACGCCAGAATGCAACATGGAACTGGCGTTGAACGCCAATTTACGTCATTTATCCTTGAGCAAAGTATGGACTATTATATATTTCTGGAAAGCCCTAGATGTCTACTTTCTAACAAAATTGAGAGCGCGCTATTTGGACTCTTGTAGCTCCAGAAAATCCATTTTGAGTGCAGTGAGGTCAAAATCCAACAGCATCTGCAGTCCTTTTTCAGCCTGAATCAGATTTTTGCTCAGCTCCCTCAATTTCAGTAAGAAAATACCTGAAATCACAGAAAAACACACAAACTCATAGTAAAGTCCAGAAATATGAATTTTTCCTAGAAACTAATAAGAATATACTAAAAACTAACTAAAATATGCTAAAAACTACATGAAATTGCCCCCAAAAAGCGTATAAAATATCCGCTCATCATTGTGCATTCTGACCTCTCTGGTACAAAACCCAAAGAGTTATGCCAAACTTGTGCCTATTCTGTGCCCGCGACTGACGCGCAAGCGTACTTGACGCGTCCGCGTCGGTTGCCACTTTCATCAGGCATGCGTCCGCGCACTATGCGCGTCTGCGCCGCCTGTGCTGCATGCCAACTCCAGTGCAAAAACCCGAGAGTTAGGCCTACTTTGTGCCAACTCTGTGCCAGGGGCATCGCTGCCTTCATGCGTACACGCCCTTAATGCGCACGCGCCCCTCGCTCAACCCTCATTGACGCGCAAGCGCACTTTGCGCGCGCGCGTCGATCGCGCGACCCAGTTTTAAACCTGGCGCGCCCTGTCTCTTCCCTTTTTCTCACCTCTTTTATTATTTCCTTTCTTCTTCTTCTTCTTCCATCACCTCTCCTTTCTTCTTCTTCTTCCATACTTCACCACCACCGTCTCCGGCCACTCACCGGCGACCACCACCACCTCTGGTGCCATTACATCTCTTCTCTCTTTTTCTCACTTTTCACAAAAGAAAACTCCATCTTGTTCTCTCACACCTCTCAAGGTTC
The DNA here is from genome assembly GCF_003086295.3 of Arachis hypogaea. Lineage (NCBI taxonomy): Eukaryota > Viridiplantae > Streptophyta > Magnoliopsida > Fabales > Fabaceae > Arachis > Arachis hypogaea. The sequence goes on from NC_092055.1 coordinate 51,241,092, forward strand.
TACTTCTTCTACATCTCATCTCTTTCTCTCTTTTGATAATCTCTTCTTTTAGTTAGATGTTTTTTGTTGATTCACTTATTTTTCCCTTTAGTTGCATGAGTATATTACTTGCTTTTTGCTTGTTTACTTTTTTTTCTTTTTCTTTCTTTTCCATGGATGTTGGACTTGAGTTTTAATTTGCTTTGATAGATCTTCTTGTTATCTTTCATCATCCTTGTAAGTAGGTGATGTTGTGTGATGATTGATATTTTGTTTGGGCCTCTAATGGGTTGAGTATCTCATATTTGCTCATTGCTTGTTAACTGCACGCCAAGTGTTCGAGGAAATGCACGAATTCCATTTTGGTTTATTTTGGTCATACACATTCAATTTGGTGCTTCCTCCTCATTCACTTGCTTTCTTCTAAGTGCATTGAGTTCACTTTGCTTTATGCTTGCCAATTAGATACTCATTAAACACGACTTGCTCTTTGTTATGGATGCTTGAGATTATTCTTCTCATGACACATTGCATGCTTTACTCACTCTTGCATCCTATGCCAAGTGTTGTGACCCATGCCTCTATAATCATTTTGTTGCACAATTTCTTTTGGGCACTACTTCTCACTTGCATGTTTTCATTGAGATGATTCTTTGGGTTTAATGTTTTTCCTTTTATTCCCTTCCATTTTCAGGATGGCCACAAAGAAAGGCAAGGAGAAAGCTGCAAGGAAACCGGCCACAAAAAGGGCACCCCAAAAGTCAACCTCCAAGGCGCACCCTACACTAGGAGCCAAACCTCTATCTAAGAAGTCGAAGGCATCCACTTCTATTGATGAAAAAGAGAAGAGCGAACCGGTAAAAGATTCTTCAAGATTCCCCAACCGCTTCTGTGAACTTGGGTTTCCCACCATGGTTGAGAGGAGCTATCATGCCGAGCATCTACTCGCCTCGCCGGACAAGGTTGCTCATTGTATCCTACCCCGCATTGAGCGGTGAGGATGGGAGTTTCTTCTGAGAAAGCCACCAGATGTCAACCTCTTGTGGGTGGTAGAGTTCTACACTAACTACCATCTCCCCTCTCTTCAATCGGTATACGTGCGTTGGAAGCAAGTCCTAGTTTCAGAAGAGGCTATTCAGCAAGTGCTTAATGTCCTACCAGTGCCAAGTGAAATGGATGGCTACCAAGAGGTCTTACGTCAGCGGGATGAGTTTGGGTTTGATTGGGACTTGATTCTTCGAGTCATTGCTGAACCAGAGATATTTTAGACCCAAGGTCGACTCTGGATGCGGCCCAAGTGCATTGATGCATGTTTCCTCACTGTAGAAGCTAGAGCTTGGGCCCAGATCCTATCCCACTATGTGCTACCTAGCACCCACAAGTCGTCTTTCATGGCGGATCTCGCCTTGCTTATTTGGTGTGTTCTCACGGAGAGACCGATGAACATTTCGCTTCTTATCAAGCAGGCGATGGGTCAGGTCCACGCCAAGGATAATTTGCCATTTCCAGCATTGGTGTCTGATTTAGTCGTTGCTGCGGGTATTCCTTGGGAAACCACGGACATGAAGGCCATAATTCCGACTAAGGGCGATGTTGTCCCAAGCGAAAAATACTTACAGCTTCCCATGAACACCCCAAGCCTTGACATAGTCCCTCAACCTACTATTCCTTCCACCTCATCACCATCACCACAAAGATCCACCCATCAACAGATTGAAGATCTACACCGAAAGATTGATAGATATGAGCGGCGCAACCAACACTGATACATGATGATTGGACTTTTGACGGTTTAGAATTTCACAATAAATTCTCGTTGCAATATAGTTTCTAAACCAACAATAATCCTTTCATACAAAAATTTGTTTGTCACTAGTACAAACCCCTAAAATTATAAACCGAAGTATTAAACCTCGGGTCGTTCTCCCTAGGAATTGCAATGAAGTGTCTTGTTATTGGTTATGGAGTATGTTTTGGGGTTTTTGATAAGAGGCATGAAAAGTAAATGGAAATGAAAATAAACTAACAACAAAAGAGGTCTTGACAAAGGTTGGTGGTCAAGGATCTCCATCCTAATCACTAACCACAACATGAGAATTGGCAAGGACCAACCCCACTAAGTCATTCCCTAACTAATAGTAAAGGAAAGTCAAGTGAGCTATGTCAATCTAAGTCCATAAGTCCTAGTTCTACACCAAATCAATCAGTGAGATCTAGAGTTAATGGCTCCCAATCGTCAATCACTTGGACATTAGCAACTCAAGAGTTCCTAAGTTACCTTCCCAAGCCAAGAGCATAAAATTCTACTCTAAAATCCAACTAAGCATTTTATCAAACACTTAGAAGGCATAAAAGAAAAGCATAGTAAAATTGCAAGGAATATAAATCTACACTACTCAATTGTAAGGAATTAAACAACAACAAATCAAATCAACAATAAAGGAACATGAATCAAAAATTGCATTGAAAGAGAGATAGAAGAACAAAAGTGCATCAACATAAAAGTAGAGAATTACATGAATTAAATGCTAAACTAGTGAGAGAAAAGGTAGAAGAAGAAGAATTGCAAAGAGAAAAGTAAATCAAAGTATGAAATTAAACTAGATCTAAGAGTTCCTAATCTAGATCTAACCTACTCCTAATTCTAGAGAGAAGAGAGAGCTTCTCTCTCTAGAAACTAACTAAAGCATGTGAAAACTAAAATAAAACTAAACTAATGACTAGATGTCTTATCCCTCTTCAATTCTTGGGTCAAATAGCATCAGAAATAAGTTGGATTGGGCCCACAAGGCTTTTGAATTCGCTGGCCACTAATTGCTTTAAGTGAATCATATGGCAGCAACGACGCATGCGCGTACAGTGCGCGTACGCATCACCATACGTGTAGCAACTATGGCAAAACTTATATCTTTTTGAAACTCCGGATGTTAGCTTTCCAATGCAACTAGAACTGCATCATTTGGACCTTTGTAGCTCAAGTTATGGTCATTTAAGTGAGAAGAGGTCGGCTTGACAGCTTTTGCGATTCCTTCATTTCTTCATGAGTTCTCCATTTTTACATGCTTTTTTTTTTCTTCATTCCCTTGATCCAATCTTTGCCTCCTAGATCTGAAATCACTTAACAAACATATCAAGGCATCTAATAGAATCAAGGTAAATTAAGATTAAACAATTAAGGGCCTAAAAAGCATGTTTTCACTCTTAAGCATAATTAAAGGAGAGTTTATAAAACCATGCTATTTCATTGGATAAATGTGGGAAAAGATGATAAAATCCCCCTAAATTCAACACAAGATAAACCCTACAAATGGGTTTATCAACCTCCCCACACTTAAACCAAGCATGTCCTCATGCTTAAACCAAGAGAGAAACAAGGGGTATCAACATTTATTCAATGAAGTCTAACTAAATGCAATCTACCAATATGCCACTATCTATATGAATGCAATTGCTTGGTCAAAATAAATCAATTCTCAAGAAGCATATATGCACAAGGGCTAAGGACTAGCAAGTCTACAATTGAATTGAGTTATTAAATATTTTTACAAACTTGCATGAAAAGTGATGATCATAGGTGGAAACATGTAATTGAGCATCAAACCCTCACCAGATGTGTTTGCACTCTATTCGCTCAAGTGTTTAGGGTTGATTCACTCAATTCTCCCCTAATCATGCTTTCCAATATTTGTTTTTCATCTAACAATCAACATTTATTTCATGCACGCATACAATTATTATGAGGTCTTTCTTTTAGGTTGTAATGGGGCTAGGGTCAAGGTAGGATGCATATTTGGTTAAGTGAGCTTGAAATTTGAATCTTTGATAAGCTTAAACTTCCCACCTAACCTATGACATCCTATACAATTCAAAACTAACCTAACTACCCATTTTTCACTTTTTAACATACTCACGTTTCCTTTTTATTTCACAACACTTATGCATTGACCCTTATTGAGCTTTGCTTTGGGGCATTTTGTCCCCTTTTTTATTTGTTTCTTTTTTTCTTTTTTTTTTTCTTTTCTTTTCTTTTCCATATTTTTTTCCTTTTTCTTTCGTCTTTCTAATTTTTCTTTCTTTTGCTTTGCAATATATACAAAAACATCAATGCATAAGGTTTTATATTTGATTAATGCATGAGCATGCACCCAATTCCCAATATTTACAACAAAATACAAAACTACCCTTTTATTCCTCCAATGTCCCAAGGTTCCCACACTTGAATGATACACACACACTAGCCTAAGCTAATCAAAGATCCAAATAAGGACATTTATTGTTTTCCGCTTTAAGGCTTGTAATGTGCTAAATTAAGAACAAGTGGGTTAATCGTAGGCTCAAATTGGCTAACAATGGAAGATAAAAGGTAAGGCTCTTTGGGTAAGTGAGCTAAATGAAATGATGGCCTCAATCATATAAATGCATGAATACACAAAATAATAGACATAAAGAATCAAAAAAATCAAAGATTGCAATCATAGAAAGAGAATAATGCACACAAGAAGGAAAAATAAGTGGTTATAAGATGTAACCACACAATTAGGCTCAAAACTCACAAGCTTGTGTTCTTAGCTCAAAAATTATGTCCCACAATATATATACGATTCAAGAAAGTTTTATGAAAAGTTTTCACTCAAATCAATTGAGGTGCCCTATAGATGTCTATCTTGAAAAATCTCATTATTTTGACTAAGCTTATTGTGTATATATATGCAAAAATAATAAAATACAACAAAAAATGCTAAAAACCTAGAATGGAATGCAAAAGTGATGAGATTAGAAATTTGTCACCCAAAATCGCCGACCGGTCAGACAACCTCCCCACACTTAAAAGTTTGCACCGTCCTCGGTGCACTCAAAGATGAGCAAGGGGGTTGTCTCGCTTCCATTTTTGCTTGTGGTGCATCGTTCATGAAAAACAAAAATATAACACCATAAGATGAGAAATTACAAAAGCAATGAAGCGTAACTTGTTGGAATGAGGTAATAATCACTAGAATTGAGTGAGTGAATTAGTGTGACATTAATGACAAATAAGTGTGTGAATTCTAAATTGCGCGGTTTAGAACACACACTATCATAAAAAGTGATGTCACCAAAGAAGCATGCACTTCACTTATTCTAGTGTGCTTGAGATGCTTTAAGTAAACTTGTAAGGTAAAACAAGCATTAAAGAAGCATGAGAGCATTCAAGCTATAAACATATGGATGCATATGATCATGAAGCACAATGCATTAAAAAAAATGCACAACATCCAATGTCAAGAGATTGCCTAACCAAAGAATAGGGTTCAAATCACATGGTGGCCAAATCATGCACTCAAGAAGAGTTACAAGCTCGAAGGCAATTCTCAAAACTCAAAAGGTAAGTATGAAAAACTCAAAACCAAGTAGAAAAATATAACCTCAACAATAGAATCCAACAAAGTTTATAAACATAATGATGTTAAGATAACATCCCTTTTTAATACTCAGCAGCAATTAATGGTAAACAAGAATAACAATCCAACACTTACAATGAAAAAGAGAAAATAAAATGAAAACTAACTAATCAACTAACTAATCAACTAACTAACTAACTAATTAGTTAACTAAAATAAATGGTTATCAATGGTGTTTGGGAGTGTTGGATGAGGGGTAGAATAAGGGAAGAAGAAAGGAGAAGGAAAGAAATGGAAAGAGGAGAAGAAAAAAATGTGTTGAAGGAAGGACATCCACGCGTACGTACGCATGGCGCGCGCGCGGATGGTGGTGCAATGGACGCGACACGTACGCATGCATGGTGCGTCCGCGTCGATGGCTTATTTCGAGAGTGACGCGTACGCGTCATGTGCGCGTACGCGTAAGTTGGTTTGCGCGAAAGGCACAGTGCTAGCGCAGCTGAGGCACAACTCTCGGGTCAATGTATGGAGGAATGAAATTTTGCAATCCACGCGTACGCGTACATGGCACGTGCGCGTAGATGGTCGAAAATGCTTGATGCACGCGTACGCGCGCAGTGCGCGTACGCGTGGATGGTGCTCTATTTTTTCAAATTTTTTTTGCACCAATCCAAGCATTCCAAACCTCCAATCAACTACCAAAACACCATAAAACCTTATTTAACATATCATACTACCAAATATACTCAACAAACTAACCAAAAACAATAATTTAAACCAATTACCAATATGTACAAAAAGAGAAGATGAAAAGAAGTTACCATGGTGGGGTGTCTCCCACCTAGCACTTTTGTTTATTGTCCTTAAGTTGGACTTATGGGGAGCTCCATCAAGGTGGCTTGTTCTTGAAGCCATCCTTGAACATCCACCAATGCTTGCATTTCCAATAAGCTCCATTCTTCAAGTTCAATTTTCCCAAGCTTTGATGGAGTTCTTCATAGATTATGGGCTTCCAAAATTGATCCTCATGTATTCCCGGATCCCATATCTTGTTGCCACACCCATCTTTGAGTTGATTATCATTATTCCATTTGGGTGACATGACCTTAGAATTCTCAATAAAGTGACCAAACATTCTCCTAGACCCAAACAATCTAGCTCTACACCAAACCTTGCAATTAAGCTTTGAACATGCAACCATAATGAGCCTAGAATAATGTTTCCAACCACTAGCCATCTCCTTTTTGCTTTTAAAGCTACAAATATGTCTAAGTTGACCATCCGTCTCAAGCAAACCATATTCAAGGGGAATAATAAAGCTTGAGTATAAGGAATTTACCCACTTGAATGAAAGAATGGATGGTGGTAGCTTGGGAGAGGTATCTCCAACGTGCTAGCAAGCTTTACTCCCTTGTGTTCTTCCTTGTTAATCTCCACCTCTTCATAAGCTTCTTCACTTCCAATTCTTTGTTCATCAATTTCATCTAACTCTTCCCCATCACTCAAATCATAAATGGAAGGTTGAGAGAAATCTACCTCCATATTGCTTTCTATCTCATTGGGAGAAGGTTCTTCAAATTCAAAGGATTCACCACCAAGATGGTTGGATGCATGATCTTCATCACCAAAGAAACTCAATTCTTGCTCTACTCCTTCCAAGTCTTCATTTAACAATTGTCTTGGAGGTTGTGCACTCTCCTCCTCAACATCAAATTCAATCTTCTTGGAGGAATTTTCTTCAACTCTAGGTTCCCAAGGAGGTTCCGCATCTCCTAAGTCTTCAACCACTTCTTCCTCTTCTTCAATGATCATAGGCTTCTCCAATTGCTCTAATACAAAATAACATCCCTCATTTTTCACCGGAGATTCCAATCTCTCCTTCATGCTATGCTTTTCAATTAATTCTCCACATGTGACTATGGGAGTACTTTGAGTGCTCAAGTATTGGGAGGCTAAAATGCTTACTACCTTGGTCAAAGTAGCCACAAATTCTAGTGTCTCCCTTTGCATTTCTCCTTGCCCTTGAACTATAAGGCTAAGGATTTCATCCATTGGGGATTGGAGTGGGTAAGAGGGGTCAATGTCTTGGAGAAAGGGTTCATGATAGGAAGGTGGTTCTTCTTGGTAAGGGTATGGTGGTGTATATTGAGGTGGTTCTTGGGAGTAGTGATCTTGGAATGGTGGTTCCATGTATGGCTCATATGGTTCAAAAGGAGGTTGGTATGGTGGATATGGATTAAGTTCATATGGAGGTGCTTGGTGAAAATAGGCTTGTGAGTGTGGTTGAGATTCATGTTGAGGATATGACTCATAGGCATATAGTGGTGGTTCTTGAAAGTCACAAGGAAATTCACCATAGCCATTTGATTGGTATGCATCATAGAATGGCTCTTCTTCATAGTGCATTGGTGGAGGTTGTTGCCAAGAGGATTGATCGTATGCATATGGCTCCTCCAACCTTTGATTGTCCCATCCTTGATATACATCCTCATTGAAGCTCTCATTTCCTACAACATAGTTAGAACCAAACTCATAGCCAAAGTGAGAATTCATGATAACAAGAGAAAAGGAAAATAAAATCAAATAAGAAACAAACAAAACCAAATCCTAAAACTAGAAAGAGCTATCAAAAGCAAACATATTCACACTATTCACATATATACAATAACCAATAACACAACACCATTGCAATTCCCCACCAATGGCGCCATTTTGATAATTGGACTTTTGACGGTTTAGAATTTCACAATAAATTCTCGTTGCAATATAGTTTCTAAACCAACAATAATCCTTTCATACAAAAATTTGTTTGTCACTAGTACAAACCCCTAAAATTATAAACCGAAGTATTAAACCTCGGGTCATTCTCCTTAGGAATTACAATGAAGTGTCTTGTTATTGGTTCGGGAGTATGTTTTGGGGTTTTTGATAAGAGACATGAAAAGTAAATGGAAATGAAAATAAACTAACAACTAAAGAGGTCTTGGCAAAGGTTGGTGGTCAAGGATCTCCATCCTAATCACTAACCACAATATGAGAATTGGCAAGGACCAACCCCACTAAGTTATCCCCTAACTAATAGTAAAGGAAATTCAAGTGAGCTATGTCAATCCAAGTCCATAAGTCCTAGTTCTACACCAAATCAATTAGTGAGATCTAGAGTTAATGGCTCCCAATCGTCAGTCACTTGGACATTAGCAACTCAAGAGTTCCTAAGTTACCTTCCCAAGCCAAGAGCATAAAATTCTACTCTAAAATCCAACTAAGCATTTTATCAAACACTTAGAAGGCATAAAAGGAAAGCATAGTAAAATTGCAAGGAATGTAAATCTACACTACTCAATTATAAGGAATTAAACAACAACAAATCAAATCAACAGTAAAGGAACATGAATCATAAATTGCATTAAAAGAGAGATAGAAGAACAAAAGTGCATCAACATAAAAGTAGAGAATTACATGAATTAAATGCTAAACTAGAGAGAGGAAAGGTAGAAGAAGAAGAATTGCAAAGAGAAAAGTAAATCAAAGCATGAAATTAAACTAGATCTAAGAGTTCCTAATCTAGATCTAACCGACTCCTAATTCTAGAGAGAAGAGAGAGCTTCTCTCTCTAGAGACTAACTAAAGCATGTGAAAACTAAAATAAAACTAAACTAATGACTAGATGTCTCATCCCTCTTCAATCCTTGGGTCAAATAATATCATAAATGAGTTGGATTGGGCCCACAAGGCTTTAGAATTCGCTGGCCACTAATTGCTTTAAGTGAATCATATGGCAGCAACGACGTGTGCGCGTACAGTGAGCGTATGCATCACGATACGTGTAGCAACTATGGAAAATCTTATATCGTTTTGAAGCCCCGGATGTTAGCTTTCCAACGCAACTAGAACCGCATCATTTAAACCTCTGTAGCTGAAGTTATAGTCATTTAACTGCGAAGAGGTCGGCTTGACAGCTTTTGCGATTCCTTCATTTCTTCATGAGTTCTCCATTTTTACATGCTTTTTTTTTTCTTCATTCCCTTGATCCAATCTTTGCCTCCTTAATCTGAAATCACTTAACAAACATATCAAGGCATTTAATGGAATCAAGGTGAATTAAGATTAACAATTAAGAGCCTAAAAAGCATGTTTTCACTCTTAAGCATAATTAAAGGAGAGTTTATAAAACCATGCTATTTCATTGGATAAATGTGGGAAAAGATGATAACATCTCCCTAAATTCAACACAAGATAAACCCTACAAATGGGGTTTATCAATACACTTACATCAAGAAGCTGTTGCGTTGTGTTACCCCTAGCATGGAGGAACCCGAAATATTCACGTCCACCTCAAACCCAAGTGACAGGAGCTCTGATGAAGGGGATAGTGCAGGTTCCTGTCCTGACCGCCCTTTGCGCATTGTTGGCAGCACGGAAAACCGTGCTAAATTCTAAGTGTGGAGAGGTCGTTCAACCGATCTCCATGGGTAACAATCTCTTCCTTTCAACACCCATGGATTTATCTCTTGCTTAGTAGTTAGTACATTGCATGTGTAGTTAGTCTTGCTTGTAAATACCCTTTGCATGATAGTTAGTCCCTATAGAGTTACTTGGTAAAAATAATGACTTCTTCCCCAAGAACCTGTATTTTTGGGATACTCTACCAATTTTGAAATTTTTTTTTGCGGTAAACTTGCTTCAAGAATGTATTTTGGAACATAGTGATTGAGCTAAGAATACAAGCATGTAAGTTTTGAGCCTATTGTGTGGTTATATCTTCTAACCACTATTTCTCATTCTTGTGTGCATTATTCTCTCTCTATGATTGTAATCCTTGCTTTGTCTGATTCTATATGTCCATTACTTTGTGTATGAATGCATTTACATGATTGAGGCCATCATTTCAATAGTCACTTTTTCCAAACGGCCTTAACCCTTTTATCTACCATTGCTAACCAATTTTGAGCCATGATAAACCCTTTTTGTTCTTAAATAGAGCACATCAACAACCCTAAGTGAAAAACAATGAATATCCCTAGATTTGGATCCTTGATTAGCTTAGGTAAGTGAGGGTATGTATCATTCAAATGAGAGGGTGTACTTGGGAACTTGGGTAGATATAAAGGTGTGTATTTGTAGTTGTAATTGAAAATTCTGGGAGTTGGGAACATATTCATGTATTGAATGATTGAACCATATGCATTGATACTTTTGTACATAAAATCCCAAAAAGGGGACAAACAAAGAAAAAAATATATATGTGTATGTATATGAGGATGAAAGGGAAAGAATGTAAGAAAAAAGAAATAGAATAGAAGAAACAAAAATTAAAAAAAAAAGAAAAAAAAAGAGAGAAAGCAATGAAGGGGGACAAAAATGCCCCAAGACAAAGTAATAATAACAATGCATATGGGATGTGAATTAAAGAGAATGCATGAGTATGCAAAAAAGTGAAACCCATGGGTAGCTAAGTATTATATTAGAGTTGTATAGGTTATTCTATGTGTTTAGTGAGAACTTAGGTTAATCAAGGATTCAAGTTTTAAGCTCACTTGACCATATGCATCCTTACCTTCACCCTAGCCCCATTACAACCCATGAATAAGATCTCATGATACTTGTATGCATGCATTAAGTAATTGTTGATTGTTAGATGAAAGACAAATCTTGGAAAGTATGATTAGGAGAGGATTGAGTGACGAACCCTATACACTTGAGCGATTAGAGCGGATACACTTCCGGTGAGGGTTCGATGCTCAAATCCTTGTTCCCGGCTTTCACAAGCGTTCATTTAGCAAGTTATATGCACTTTATATTGATGTTCAAATTGGTAGAATTTATGAACTACATATCATTTTCACCCCGTATGCTCATATGTGTTCTTGGAGGATAGATTTACCCTTGACCAAGTAGGAAGATGCTTTTACAGTAGTTGCACACATTCATTTAGGTAATTTGCACTTCATGAACCCTTTCTTACCATGATCTTTGGTCTTTTTATTTTTAGCATGAGGACATGCTTGGTTTAAGTGTGGGGAGATTTGATAAACCCCAATTTTGTGGTTTATATTGTGTAGAATTTGGGGATTTTTGTCAATATTTTTCACACTTATTCACAAGAATTGCATGGTTTTGTGTTCTCTTCCTAATATTGCTTCATGATGGAAAACATGGTTCTTTTGCCTTAGAATTGCTATATTTTGATCCTCTTTTATTACCATTCGATGTCGTGACGTGTTTGTTGAGTGATTTCAGAATTTATAGGGCAAAAATGGCCTAGAAGAGAGAAAGAAAGCATGCACAAGAGGAAGGAACATGAAGATTTGGATTTTGGGAATTTCAGCATGGGCGCGCACGTGCACCTCGCGCGCATGCGTGGGTGCGGACAGCTGGAAGCGGTGCGCGAAGATCGGCGCATCTGTGCGGATTGGAGAAATCCCCACCGACGCGCACGCGTACATGGCGTGCATGCATGGATCACAAAAGTCAAGCGGCGCGCACGCATACATGGCGCGTACGCGCGACAAGCTGCACGTGACCTCATTAAAGGAAATCGTGCTTGGCGATTTATGAGGCTCAACAGGCCCAAATTCAAGCTGGTTCTGCATGGAAAAGACCCAAGGATACTAGGGGGAAAGGGGGGATCATTCATTCACACTTAGATACAATTTTTAGCTAGTTTTTGGTTCTTGTTCTTCTAGAGAGAGAAACCCTTGTTCCTCTCTAGATCTAGTTTGATTTGATCTTCCCTTGTTGAATTCTGAATTGGATCTTGTTGATTTCTAGTTTTGATTACTTAATTTGAATTCCTTAGTATAATTTTGTTTTGATCTTGAGTTAGATTTATGTTTTCTTGTCAATTGTCATATTCTACCCATTTCATGAATCTTGTGGATCTTGAATTGTTAATGTTACATTGATGATTTCCATAGTTAATTGTGTTGTTTAAGTGATTTTATATTGATAATTGTTAGTGGGTACTTGTTAATTTCAATTTAATTGCAATTTGAATATGTCTTTTAGTAATGCTTACCATGTGTTTGATAAAATATTTCCTTTGATTATGGAGTAGTTCTCTTTACTCTTGGCCTAGGCTAAGGGAATTGGGTAAACTTGAGTCATTGGGTCTAATGGATTTGATGATTTGGGAACCTTTAGTGGTCAATTTGATAACCATTGACACTAGCCTACTACTAAGTCAATTAGTAGCTAGGTTGGACCTTATGGGTAGATGTTGACTAAACCATTTAATATACTTCAAGTATAGAAGTAAACTTAATGAGTTTGGTTCCTCATAATTGCCAAGATACGGTTATTAGACAAGGATGGTGACCCCAATTCCCATGTCTAGCCAAGAGTTGTTTTTAGTATTCATATTTGAAAACCCAAAAAAATCCTAATTGCTTTGTCTTAGTTATAGTTATTTGTTTAGTTTTAGTGTAGAATTATATTGGATGTTATCTTATTAGTTTAGAATTGCTCACATCTTGCTTTAGTCACTTGAATTAGTTTCTTGCATTTCAAGATTACTTGCTTGTTAGGACTCTTAGTTTAATTCCTTGCTCATGACTTGCAACCCCAAATTTCTAACCAATGTTGATGCACATGTTTGCCCATTCCTTGTGAGACGACCCGAGGTTTGAATACTTCGGTTACTTTTATTGGGGTTGAACTTGTGACAACCAATTCCTTCAAAATTTGATCGAGAGTTATTAGTTGGTTTGGAACTATGCTTACAACGAAGTTCTATTTCTATTAAGAGAAATCCTAGACCGACAATAACCTTAGCCATCAGGGGTCCTTTCCGGGCCTTTGGACGCTAGTCTCTACTCTTTGGGCGCTAGATGCCTGGAAGGGGACAGGAAGCTTGCGTTGGACGCTAGTTTTGGGTCTTCTAATCCGAAGCAAAGTATGGAGTATTATATGTTACTGGAAAGCTCTGGAAGGTATCTTCCCAAATCCGTTGAGATCGCTCCATTTGGACTTCTGTAGCTCCAGAAAAGCTTTTCCGAATGTAAGGAGGTCAGATCCAGACAGCATCTACAGTGCTTTCTTTGTCTCTGAATCAGACTTCTGCTCCAACTCCTCAATTTCATCTAGAAAACACCTGAAATTGTACAAAAACACAAAAACTCATAGTAGAATCCAAAAAATGTGAATTTAACACTAAAACCTATAAAAACTAAGCAAAACATACTAAAAACTATATGAAAATAATGTCAAAAAGTGTATAAAATATTCGCTTATCAATGTATATTCGCACTTCAATGTGGTGGATAGGATGATTGATGAGCGGATATTTTATACGCTTTTTGGGGTTAATTTCATATAGTTTTTAGTGTGATTTGGTTAGTTTTTAGTATATTTTCATTAGTTTTTAGGAAAAATTCATATTTCTGGACTTTACTATGAGTTTGTGTGTTCTTTTGTAATTTCAGGAATTTTTTGGCTGAAATTGAGGGAGCTGAGCAAAAATCTGATTCGGACTGAAAAAGAACTGCTGATGCTGTTGGATTCTGACCTCTCAGCACTCGGAATGGATTTTCAGGAGCTACAAAAGTTCAATTGGCACGCTTCCAATTGCGTTGGAAAGTACACATTCAGGGCTTTCCAGCAATATATAATAGTCCATACTTTGCTCAAGGATAGACGACGTAAACTGGAGTTCAACGCCAGTTCCATGCTGCAGTCTGGCGTCCAGCGCCAGAAACAGGTTACAAGTTGGAGTTCAATGCCAGAAACAGGTTACAACCTGGCGTTGAACGCCCAAAACAGCCCAGGCACGTGAGAAGCTTAAGTCTCAGCCCCAGCACATACCAAGTGGGCCCTAGAAGTGGATTTCTGCACTATCTATCATAGTTTACTCATTTTCTGTAAACCTAGGTTACTAGTTTAGTATTTAAACAACTTTTAGAAATTTATTTTGTATCTCATGACATTTTTAGATCTGAACTTTGTAATCTCTGACAGCATGAGTCTTTAAACTCCATTGTTGGGGGTGAGGAGCTCTGCTGTGTTTCGATGAAGTAATGCAATTATTTCTGTTTTCCATTCAAACATGCGTGTTTCTATCTAAGATATTCATTCGTGCTTAATTATAGAGAAGGTGATGATCCGTGACACTCATCACCTTCCTCAATCCATGAACGTGTGTCTGACAACCACCTCCATTCTACATTAGATTGAATGAGCATATCCTATTCCTTAATCAGAATCTTTGTGGTATAAGCTAGATTGATGGCGGCATTCATGAGAATCCGGAAGGTCTAAACCTTGTCTGTGGTATTCCGAGTAGGATTCTAGGATTGGATGGCTGTGACGAGCTTCAAACTCACGAGTGCTGGGCGTAGTGACAGACGCAAAAGGATCAATGGATCCTATTCCAGCATGAGTGGGAACCGACAGATGATTAGCCGTGTAGTGACAGCGCACATGGACCCTTTTCACTGAGAGGATGGATGGTAGCCATTGACAACGGTGATCCACCAACACACAGCTTGCCATGGAAGGAACTTTGCACCTTTGCATGCATGAGGGAAGAGGAATACAAGAGAAAAGCTGAAATTCAGAAGACAAAGTATCTCCAAAACCCCAACATATTCTCCATTACTGCATAACAAGTAACCTTTAATTCATGCTCTCTTGTTCATTTGCAAGTCAATTGATAACCACAAATTAATATCCTGACTAAGAGTTGCAAGATAACCATAGCTTGCTTCAAACCAACAATCTCCGTGGGATCGACCCTTACTCACGTAAGGTATTACTTGAACAACTCAGTGCACTTGCTGGTTAGTGCTACGAGTTGTGAAAAGTGTGATTCACAATTCGTGCACCAATGATTAGTGATAATCAGCTCTGTTCATCACATTAAGGCAAACGTGCTTGACATACACCCGCGTCTACTTGGGTTCATGTGAATACTTCAGTGGAAAGCACGCACCACCACCCTGAATCATACATCTCTCAGACGGCTAATCCACGACTTCGTAGGAGACTTCTTGGGATACCAGTTCAGCCAATTTTGGGGAGATTAGGGTCTTTGTGGTAGAGGCTAGAACCCAATGATGCAACATTCTCTGATCCGGAAGATCCGACCTTGTTTGTGGCATTTTGAGTAGGATCATTAAGGAGAATGGACTGTACGCATTTCACCCTCAAGTAGAGATGGATCCACACTAACCCTGGGGTTCAGATCTAGAGGAGTATTGACGACCTCTCAATAAAGGCGCCAATCACTTAAAGCCTGCCATTGAAGAGATCGCTCACAAGCAAAGGAGATAGTAATACCAGAGTTAATTCAGAAAGGCTAAGCAACTCCAATCCTCAATTATAACCCTTTTACTGATTTCTTTGACAAAATACCCTATACCCTTCTCTCATATTCCTATTACTGATTTCTTTCTAATATACAAAGCATTTTATTAGTTATATGTCTTCATAGTTTCAGATCTCACAAATCCAACAACCTTCTTATTTGCCTGACTAAGACCTGCAACATAACCATAGCTTGCTCCAAACTAACAATCCTCATGGGATCGACCCTGACTCACTCAGGTATTACTTAGATGACCCAGTGCACTTGCTGGTACAGCTATACGAAGGTGTGGGGATTCATGCTGCCAAACACCATCCAACACAACATTCAAGTGGGTAAAATTCTTATCTTTAAGCTTTACTTTCCCACTTGAATATGGTTTGCTTGAGACGGATGGGCAACTTAGAGCTCTTTATGGAGTTAAGATCAAGAGAGAATTGGTTAATGGGTGGAAATGCCAATCAAGGTTCCTTATGGTTGGAAGCTCAAAGTCTAAGTACAATGGTTGGTATAGTTCTCAATTGAATGGGTCTAGGAAGATGCTTTGGTGTTTACTTGAGAATTCGGATCACTTGCCACCCAAATGGAATTGTCTTGATCAACTTGAAGATGGGTGTAGAAACAAGATTTGGGATCCAGGAATATGTGAAGATCAACTTTGGGAGCCCTTAGCTTGTGTGGAACTTCATCAAAGCTTGGTGCCATTGATTTTGAAATTTGGAGCTTACTTGAAGTCCAAGCATTGGTGGAAGTTTCAAGATGAATTCAAGCATAAGCCGCCATGATAGGAGCCTCCCAATTGTCCAACTTAAGGACAATAAATAAAAGTGCTAGGTAGGAGACACCCCACCATGGTAAACTCTTTCCATTCTCTTGTAGATGTAATCAATGGATGAATTGAGTTGCCATTGTAGGTAGTTTTTCTTATTTTCTATACTCTTGTATATCTTGCTTTGATGGCTAGATTGCTTACTAGGTTAATACTTTGATTAGAATAGTTGTTTTTAATTGCATTTTGGTTGAAGTGCAAGTTTTGTTTGCATTGTCTTTGAAAATTTTTCCAAAAACTAAAAGATTTTTGTTAAATTTGAATTTTGGTTGCTTTAGAGTGTTTATAGGTTAGGAGAGTGCCCTGTTTCTGTTTTATGCTTTAAAAAAAGGGGGCATCTCACGCGTGGGCGTGGACGACGCGTACGCGTCACTGTTCTTTTTCACACATCCACATGTGAGCATGGACGACGCGCACGCGTCATAGGCCTATGTTGGGACTCCTGGTACAAAAACCAGAGAGTTGTGCTGGAGTGGTGCTGCCTTTGTGTGAAGAGCACAATTTAACCCCACGCGTACGCGTCCCCTTTCTTTTCTGCTGGCCACGCGTAGGCATGGACGATGCTCACGTGTCATATACCTTTCTCTGTTTATCACGCGTATGCATGGATGAAGCGTGTGCGTCGCCCTCGCGCCCTGTTTCTGCCCTGTTTCTTCTCCTTTCTTCTTCTTTCTTCCTTCTTCTTCTCTCTTCCCTGCTTCCATTTCTTTTCTTCCCTTTCTTCTCTTCTCTTCTCTTCTCACCTTTCTCATCATTTCTTTCTTACTTTTTCTTATTTCTTCTTCTACCTCTATTTAAGTTTTTGCTTCTTATTTTTCTCATCTTTCATTTTCTTTTGTTTATTGCATTTGCATACTTTCATTCATTGTATTTTAATTTTGTTTTGATAACTTGTTCTTATTTTCTTTTCTAAGTTTCTTATTTTAACATTGGTGTTGAATTCTCATACTCAATTGTTGAGAGTTTCTTGGATCATTTTGGTGCTTCGTGACTTGTTTGGTATTGTTTGCAATTTTTGTCCCACACACAAGATTAGTGCCTTAGTCCCTTTTAACTCAATAACTGTGTTTTTGTGCTTCACTATCATTGAGTTAGGGTGGGACCAAAATCTCTCATGATTATAACTAATCTTGCTTATGTAAATTCTTGTTTGAACTTGATGCTCCAAATGTTCTTTATGCGATTCACTCATGCTTTGATTTTACTCTTGCATCAAGTGTTAATTGATATGCCATTCACTTATATTGCTTTCTCATTTACATGTTGTAGCTACCATGTAGTTGAGAATCCCACTCTTAGTTGGTATTAGTCCCCACCTATGTTCTATTTGCTTTGATATCTTTGCTTGTGGGTTTAATTTTCTTTCTTTTTCTCTCCTTTTAGGCTGGCCACCAAGAAGGGAATGAAAAAGCTTCTAAATGGAGTGACAAACAAGTCCCTCCACACAATCCTTTGAAGGAGCTCATCAGTTGTAGCAACCTATCCATCTTGCTCATCTTTGAATACACTGAGGATGGTGCAATCTTTAAGTGTGAGTAGGTCGAGGACCGACCTCCGTGGGTAACAAATTCCTTTTTCAACACCAATTCTTAATTTTCTTTGTTAGCTAGTTGTTGCATTACATGATAGGTTGCATGAAAGTTAGAGTTTATATATATGCTACTTATTTTTATGTTAGGACTACTTGGTTAGAGTGATGATTTCTTTTCCAAGAAAACTGTTTTAGGGCACGCTACCAATTTGAAAAATTTTTTTGTGTTGAACATGCTTGAAGGAATTAGTTCTGGAACATGGTTTTTGAGCTAAGAACACAAGCATGTGAGTTTTGAGCCCAATTGTGTGGTTACATCTTATAACCACTATTTCCATTCTTGTGTGTATTATTCTCTTTTTATGATTGTAATTTTTGATTTGTTTAATTCTTTATGTCCGTTATTCCATGTATACTTGCATTTATATGACTGAGGCCATTATTTCAATAGCTACCCAAATGGCCTTACCATTTTATCTACCATTATTAGCCAACTTTGAGCCTATGATAATACCCTTTTGTTCTTTATTTTAGCACATTACTAGCCTTAAAAGTGGAAAACAATAAATATCCTTATTTGGATCTTTGATTAGCTTAGGCTAGTGAGTGTGTATCATTTAAGTGGGAGGGAAATTGGGAGCATTTCTTGGGATAAAAGAGTATTTTTATAGTTTTATTGAAAGTATTGGGAATTGGGTATATATTCATGCATTGAATGTTTAAACCATATGCATTGATACTCTTGGATATATTTTAGTTTGAAAAAAAAATGATAAAGAAAAAGAAAAATAAAAAGAAAAAAATATATAAAAGAAAAAAAAAAGAGAAAAAGAAAAGCAATAAAAAGGGGACAAAAATGCCCCAAAGAAAAGTAATAATAACAATGCATATGGAATGTGAATTGAAGAGAATGCATGAGTATGTGAAAAAAAGTGGGAATCATGAGTAGCTAGGTGGTGTTTTAGAATTGTATAGGTTGTTATATGTGTTTAGTGAGAGCTTAGGTTAAGCAAAGATGCAAATTTCAAGCTCACTTAGCCATATATATATATATATATATATACCTTTACCCTAACCCCATTACAACCTATGGATAAGTCCTCATGATAAATATATGCATGCATTGAATAATTGTTGATTGTTAGATGAAAAACAAATCATGAAAAGCATGATTAGAGGAGAATTGAGTGAATCAACCCTCTACACTTGAGTGACTAGAGCGGATACACTTTCGGTGAGGGTTCAATGCTCAATTCCTTGTTCCCGGCTTTCATGAGCTTTCTTCTTCCAAGTCTATTTGAACTTCATTTTTAAATTTGAATTGGTGGGATTCATGAATCATCATACTATGTTAGCCCTACATGTTCATATGTTCTCCTGGAGATTGATTTACTTTTGACCAAGTAGATAGAAGCATTTTGCATTTAGTTGCATTCATATAGATAGGTGCATATAGTTTATTTGCATTGAATAAATGTTCATACCCATTTCTTGTCTTTCTTGGTTTAGCATGAGGACATGCTTAGTTTATGTGTGGGGAGGTTTGATAAACCCCAATTTTGTGGTTTATCTTGTGTTAAATTCAGGGAATTTTATCAATTTATCTCACATTTATTTAATGAAATAGCATAGTTTTGTGAATTTCTCCTAATTTATGCTTAAGAGTGAAAACATGCTTTTTAGGCCTTAAATTGCTAAATTTAATTCACTTTAAATCCATTCAATGCCTTGATATGTTTGTTAAGTGATTTCAGGATTAGAAGGCAAAGATTGGGTTGAAGGAATGAAGAAAAAGCATGCAAAAATGGGAAATTCATGAAGAAATGGGATTTTGGTAATCTGCCAGCGATGCATGTACGTGGCCCACGCGTGCGCGTAGGAAGGAATTGCCAAGGTGACACGTACGCGTGACCGACACGTACGCGTGATAAGGAAAGTTGCCAATGACGTGCACGCATGACCCATGCGTACGCGTGACAAGCAGCACATGACCTCACTGAAGGCAACATGTTGGGGGCTATTTCAGAGCTCAAGGAGGCCCAAATCCAACTCATTTCTGATGCCTTTGAACCCAGGAATTGGAAGAGAATGGGGGGAGTAGTCATAGTTTAGTTTCATCATGTTTTAGGTTAGAATTCTAGAGAGAGAAGCTCTCCCTTCTCTCTAGAATTTAGGATAGTTTAGGTTAAATTTTCTTAGATCGAACTTTTAATTGTTGTTTTGATTTAGTTTTTCCTTTTAATTTCTTGTTATTACATCTTTGCTCTTCTAGTAGTACTTGTCATTTCCTTTATTTTGTTGCTTTTATGTTCATGAACTCTTGTAGATTTTAATTCCCTTTTACTGCAAATTTCTATTTCCATGTCTTTTTATGTTTATCTTAGTTGCTATTGTTGATTTCTTGCTTATGTTAGTTATAGTTTTTATTAATTCTTACAATTTATGATGTTTACTGATGAGCGGATAATTTATATGCTTTTTGGCATTATTTTTACATAGTTTTCAGTATAATTTAGTTAGTTTTTAGTATATTTTTATTAGTTTTTAATTAAAATTCACATTTCTAGACTTTACTATGAGTTTGTGTGTTTTTCTATGATTTTAGGTATTTTCTGGCTGAAATTGAGGGACTTGAGCAAAAATCAGATTCAGAGGTTAAAGAAGGACTGCAGATGTTGTTGGATTCTGACCTCCCTGCACTCAAAGTAGATTTTCCGGAGCTACCAAACTCCAAATGGCACGCTCTTAATTGCGTTGGAAAGTAGACATACAGGGCTTTCCAGAAATATATAATAGTCCATACTTTGATTAAGGATAGACGACGTAAACTGGTGTTGAACGCCAGTTCCATGCTGCATTCTGAAGTCAAACGCCAGAAACAGGTTGCAAAGTGGAGTTAAACGCTAGAAATAGGTTACAAACTGGCATTCAACTCCAAGAGAAGCCCCTACACGTGTAAAGCTCAATGCTCAGCCCAAGCACACACCAAGTGGGCCCCAGAAGTGGATTTCTGCATCATTTACTCGTTTCTGTAAACCCTAGTAACTAGTTTAGTATAAATAGAACTTTTTACTATTGTATTTAGGATCTTTTGATCAGTTTTATGCTATCTTAGACTTTCATGGGGGCTGGCCATTCGGCCATGCCTGGACCATTATCACTTATGTATTTTCAAACGGTAGAGTTTCTACACACCATAGATTAAGGTGTGGAGCTCTGCTGTTCCTCATGAATTAATGCAAAGTACTATTGTTTTTCTATTCAATTCAAGCTTATTCCTTCTGTAAGATATCCATTCGCACCCAAGAACATGATGAATGTGATGATTATGTGACGCTCATCATCATTCTTAATTATGAACGCGTGCCTGACAAACACTTCCGTTCTACATGCAAACAAGCTAGAATGAGTATCTCTTAGATATCTAATACAGGGGACCGAGTCCGAGATATTAGAATCTTCGTGGTATAAGTTAGAACCCATGGACGGCCATTCTTGAGATCCGGAAAGTCTAAACCTTGTATGTGGTATTCCGAGTAGGATCTGGGAAAGGATGGCTGTGACGAGCTTCAAACTCGCGAGTGCTGGGCGTAGTGACAGACGCAAAAGGATAGTAAATCCTATTCCAGTATGATCGAGAACCGACAGATGATTAGCCATGCAGTGACAGCGCATTGGACCATTTTCACAGAGAGGATGGGATGTAGCCATTGACAAAGGTGATGCCCTACATAAAGCTTGCCATGGAAAGGAGTAGGAATGGTTGGATGAAGACAGCAGGAAAGCAGAGGTTCAGAGGAACAAAAGCATCTCTACACGCTTATCTGAAACTCTCACCAATGAATTACATAAGTATCTCTATCCTAATTTAATTATCTTTTAGTATACTATAATCTCTTAATACATTTGAATCCGCCTGACTGAGATTTACAAGGTGACCATAGCTTGCTTCAAGCCGACA
Source organism: Arachis hypogaea (assembly GCF_003086295.3). Classification (NCBI taxonomy): domain Eukaryota; kingdom Viridiplantae; phylum Streptophyta; class Magnoliopsida; order Fabales; family Fabaceae; genus Arachis; species Arachis hypogaea. Next base: position 51,263,073 of record NC_092055.1, read on the forward strand.
ATCTCCGTGGGATCGACCTTACTCACGTAAGGTTTATTACTTAGACGACCCGGTGCACTTGCTGGTCAGTTGTGCGAAGTTGTGACAAAGAATTAAGATTATGAACGTGCGTATAAAGTTTTCAGCGCCGTTACCAAGGAATGGAACCGTCACGATTTCTGCGCACCAAGTTTTTGGCGCCGTTGCCGGGGATTGTGCGAGTTTGGACAACTGACGGTTCATCTTGTTGCTCAGATTAGGTAATCTTCTTTTTGTTTTATTTTCAAAAAATTTTCAAAAAAATCTTTCAAAAAATTTTTCCTTTATTTTCGAAAAAAAATAAAAATAAATCTTTTCAAAAAATATATTTTTCTTCAGAATTTTTAAGAATGAATTCTAGTGTTTCAGATGATGCTTTTATCATCACAGGAGCTAGTTGATTCCCATCAATTTGGCTATTGTATGTAATGTCCTGCTGAAGCTTGTTCTGCCCTGTCTAATCTCTCTAGACTGAAGCTTTAGACTAACATTGCATGATTCCTGGAATTCTTATTAAAAATTTTGAAATCCTTATTTTCTTTTTCAAAATAATTTTCGGAAAATACCAAAAACATTAATAAATTCATAAAAATCAAAAATTTTGTGTTTCTTGTTTGAGTCTAGTGTCAATTTTTAAGTTTGGTGTCAATTGCATATTTTTAAAATTTGTGCATTTTTCCGAAAAATTCATGCATTGCATTCTTCATGATCTTCAAGTTGTTCTTGACAAGTCTTCTTGTTTGATCTTCATATTTTCATCTTTTGCATTTTTTTTTTGTTTTTCAGATGCATTTTCAATTTGTTAGTGTCTAAAAATTAAAAATTTCTAAATTTGGTGTCTTGCATGTTTTCTTTTCTTGAAAATTTTTCAAAAAATAAGTTCTTGATGTTCATCATGATCTTCAAAGTATTCTTGGTGTTCATCTTGACATTCATAGTGTTCTTGCATGCATCATGTGTTTTGATCCAACATTTTCATGCATTGAGTCTTTTTGATGTTTTTCTCTTTCATCATTAAAAATTCAAAAATCAAAAAAAAAATATCTTTCCCTTTTTCACTCATAAAATTCAAAAATTTGAGTTGACTTTTTCAAAAATTTTTAAAATATATTTGTTTCTTATGAGTCAAATCAAATTTTCAAATTTAAAAATTCTATCTTTTTCAAATCTTTTTCAAAAATCAAATATTTTTCATTTTTCTTTCATAATTTTTCAAAAATTTCAAATTGATTTTCAAAAATCTTTTTCCTATTTTTATTTCATAATTTCAAAATCTTTACTAACAATTAATGTGATTGATTCAAAAATCTTTAAGTTTGTTACTTGCCTAATAAGAAAGGTTCAATCTTTAAATTCTAGAATCATATCTTTTTAGTTTCTTGTTAGTCAAGTAATCAACTTTAATTTTCAAAATCAAATTTTTTTAAATTTCTTTTTCAAATCTTTTCTTTTAAAATAAGTTTCAATCACATCTTTTTCAAAATCAATTTCAAAATCTTTTCTAACTTCTTATCTTTTCAAATTTGATTTTCAAATCTTTTTCAATTAACCACTTTACTTTTTATTTGATTCTTATCTTTTTCAAAACTACCTAACTAACTCCCTATCTAATTTTCGAAAATCCCTTCCCTCTTTCTAAAATTTCCTTTTTAATTAACTAATTGTTTTGAATTCAATTTAATTTAATTTCAATTTTAATTTTCGAATTTTTAAATTTAATTTTAAAATATTTTTTTTTAATTTTCGAATTATTCTTCTCATCTCTCATCTCCTTCTATTTATTTATTTATTTATTTATTTATTTATTTATTTATTTAATAACACTTCTCTTCATCTCAAATTTTGAATCATCTCTTCCTCTCTATGTTCGAATTTTTCCTCTTCTCCTTCTTACATTCTTCTCTTCTTATACTTGCATAAGGAATCTCTATACTGTGACATAGAGGATTCCATATTTTCTTTTGTGTTCTCTTCTTTTTCATATGAACAGGAACAAGGATAAGAACATTCTTGTTGAAGCCAATCCTGAACCTGAAAGGACTCTGAAGAGGAAGCTAAGGGAAGCTAAAGCCCAACTCTCTGGAGAAAATCTGACAGAAAATTTCGAAAAAGAAGGAGACATGGCCGAAAATAATAACAATGCAAGGAAGATGCTTGGTGACTTTACTGCACCAAATTCCAATTTACATGGAAGAAGCATCTCAATTCCTGCCATTAGAGCAAACAACTTTGAGCTTAAACCTCAATTAGTTTCTCTGATGCAACAGAACTGCAAGTTTCATGGACTTCCATCTGAAGATCCTTTTCAGTTCTTAACTGAATTCTTGCAGATCTGTGATACTGTTAAGACCAATGGGGTTGATCCCGAGGTCTACAGGCTTATCCTTTTTCCATTTGCTGTAAGAGACAGAGCTAGAATATGGTTGGACTCTCAACCTAAAGACAGCCTGAACTCTTGGGATAAGCTGGTCACGGCTTTCTTAGCCAAGATCTTTCCTCCTCAAAAGCTTAGTAAGCTTAGAGTGGATGTTCAAACCTTCATACAAAAGGAAGGTGAATCCCTCTATGAAGCTTGGGAGAAATATAAGGAACTGACCAAAAAGTGTCCTTCTGACATGCTTTCAGAATGGACCATCCTGGATATATTCTATGATGGTCTGTTTGAATTATCTAAAATGTCATTGGACCATTCTACAAGTGGATCCATTCATCTAAAGAAAACGCCTGCAGAAGCTCAAGAACTCATTGACATGGTTGCAAATAACCAGTTCATGTACACTTCTGAAAGGAATCCTGTGAGTAATGGGACGCCTATGAGGAAGGGAGTTCTTGAAATTGATACTCTAAATGCCATATTGGCTCAGAATAAAATATTGACTCAGCAAGTCAATATGATCTCTCAGAGTCTGAATGGATTGAAGGAATCATCCAATAGTACTAAAGAGGCATCTTCTGAAGAAGAAGCTTATGACCCTGAGAACCCTGCAATAGCAGAGGTGAATTACATGGGTGAACCCTATGGAAACACCTATAATCCCTCATGGAGAAATCATCCAAATTTCTCATGGAAGGATCAACAAAAGCCTCAACAAGGCTTTAATAATGGTGGAAGAAACAGGTTTAGCAATAGCAAGCCTTTTCCATCATCCACTCAGCAACAGACAGAGAGTTTTGAGCAGAATCCATCTAGCTTAGCAAATATAGTCTCTGATCTATCTAAGGCCACTGTAAGTTTCATGAATGAAACACGGTCCTCCATTAGGAATTTGGAGGCACAAGTGGGCCAGCTGAGTAAAAGAGTCACTGAAACTCCTCCTAGTACTCTCCCAAGCAATACAGAAGAAAATCCAAAAAGAGAGTGCAAGGCCATTGATTTAACCATCATGGCCGAACCTACAAGGAAGGAGGAGGACGTGAATCCTAGTGAGGAAGACCTCCTGGGACGTCCAGTGACCAATAAGGAGTTTCCCTTTGAGGAACCAAAGGAATCTGAGGCTCAATTAGAGACCATAGAGATTCCATTGAACCTCCTTCTACCCTTCATGAGCTCTGATGAGTATTCTTCTTCTGAAGAGAATGAAGATGTTACTGAAGAGCAAGTTGCCAAGTACCTTGGTGCAATCATGAAGCTGAATGCCAAGTTATTTGGTAATGAGACTTGGGAAGATGAACCTCCCTTGCTCATCAATGAACTGAGTGATCTGGATCAACTGACATTGCCTCAGAAGAAATAGGATCCTGGAAAGTTCTTAATACCTTGTACCATAGGCACCATGACCTTTGAAAAGGCTCTATGTGACCTTGGGTCAGGGATAAACCTCATGCCACTCTCTGTAATGGAGAAACTGGGAATCTTTGAGGTGCAAACTGCCAGAATCTCATTAAAGATGGCAGACAACTCAAGAAAACAGGCTTATAGACTAGTAGAGGACGTGCTAGTAAAGGTTGAAGGCCTTTACATCCCTACTGATTTTATAATCCTAGACACATGGAAGGATGAGGATGAATCCATCATCCTTGGAAGACCCTTCCTAGCCACAGCAAGAGCTGTGATTGATGTGGACAGAGGAGAGTTAGTCCTTCAACTGAATGAGGACAACCTTGTGCTTAAAACTCAATGGTCTCCTTCTGTAACCATGGAGAGGAAGCATGAAAAGCTTCTCTCACTGCAGAGTCAATCAAAGCCCCCACAGTCAAACTCTAAGTTTCGTGTTGGGAGGCCACAACCAAACTCTAAGTTTGGTGTTGAACCCCCACATTCAAACTCTAAGTTTGGTGTTGGGAGGTTCCAACCTTGCTCTGATTATCTGTGAGGCTCCATGGGAGCTCACTGTCAAGCTATTGACATTAAAGAAGCGCTTGTTGGGAGGCAACCCAATGTTATTTAAACATATCTATTTTATTTTCTCTTTGTTATTTCATGTTTTATTAGGTTGATGATCATGTGGAGTGATAAGATAATAAAATAAAAAAAAGATAGATAAAGGGGGTTTTTCCTACTAGACCTCTAAGATACCTTTTCTTAGCAACCTAGGTCACCGGAAAGGATTCCCTACTAGACCTTCAAAGAACCTGTCCTTGACAACCTAGATCAGAGGGATGAAAACTGAAAGAAACCACCACGCAGATCACCTTAGTGTTGGATCCTTCAATCTTCCTCATGCAACAAGCGAAGCAAATCACTCACCTCACTTCTCACATAATAAACGTGCTTAAAACAACTGAAAAATTATTTATCAAACTTATGTAAATTGTCTCACCAGAAGGTGTTTAAATAGACCTCAAACAAACTAGATAAAAGATAAGATAAGATAACTAATTTAAATCAGATTTGATCTTATTGGATCAGATCAGATTTGATCTAAATTTTAAAATCCTAAAGATATGATAACTAATTTAAATCAGATTTGATCTTATTAGATTAGATCAGATTTGATTTAAATTTAAAATCCCTAAAAATACTGCTAAGCAAATCAGAAGTAATTCAAATCTTTCAACAAACTCTAACAACAAAACAAACTAACATAAATGCCTAAAAATTCGAAAATTAATAATAAATTATGCCTCTCGTTGAATTTGAAAAGCATTATTAGGCTTCTTGCTGTCTTGACTTAACCCAATGGACTTTATGAGTTGTCACCCTTTCAGCACCATTGTTTTTGAGATGGACTCTTGGTCATTTTGTTGTCCAAGACTAGCATGGTACAATTCTTCTAGTATTCAGATCCTTGAATATGACAAGATTACCATTCTGTCTCTTAGCTCTAAGATGATGAAAATGCCCTCCTGACCACGTATCATGGAGTCACAAAAACTACTGAAAAATCAAAAACAGAATAAAAAATAGCATTGAAAATAGCACACCCTGGAGGAGAGCAGTCTAGCGTTTAAACGCCAGAAACAAGCATCTGTCTGGCATTTAACGCCAGAAACAGGCACCAAGCTGGCGTTTAACGCCAGAAACAAGCATCAACCTGGCGTTAAACGCCAGAAACAAGCAACATTTGGGCGTTTAATGCCAGAAACAGGCAGCAGTCTGGCGTTAAACGCCAGGATTGCATAGCAAGGGCATTTTACACGCCTAATTGGAGCAGGGATGTTAAGTCCTTGGCCCTACTGGATCTGTGGACCCCACAGGATCCCTACCACTTCTTCTCTCATCTTCACACCTTTTCATAACACTCTTCCTCAATTAACCTCCACCAATCACCTCCATTACTCCTCCAAAACCATCATACAACCCACTTACACCCACCCACTTAAATTCAAACCATCACTCCTTCCTTTTCACACATCATAACCACCTAAACCCCCTTGACCGAACCATTCACACACCTCCATCTCCTCCATTTTCTTCTTCTTCTACTCACTTCTTTCTTCTTTTGCTCGGAGACGAGCAAACCTTCTAAGTTTGGTGTGGTAAAAGCATTACTTTTTGTTTTTCCATAACCATCTAGGGCACCTAAGGCCAGAGACATTCTCATTGAAGAGGACAAGCCCATCACTAAGAAAAGGATGGAGCAAGCAAGAGATCATGGACCTCAACAAGAGCATGAGGAAATCCCCCACCATGAAATCCCTGAGATGCCTCAAGGGATGCACTTTCCTCCACAAAACTATTGGGAGCAAATCAACACCTCCCTAGGAGAATTAAGTTCCAGCATGGGACAACTAAGGGTAGAACACCAAGAGCACTCCATCATCCTCCATGAAATTAGAGAAGATCAAAGAGCTATGAGGGAGGAGCAAGAAAGGCAAGGAAGAGACATAGAGGAGCTCAAAAGCACCATTGGTTCTTCAAGAAGAGGAAGACGTCACCCTCACTAAGGTGCACTCATTCCTTAATCTCCTTGTCTATTTATTTTACTGTTTTTTCGGTTTTTGAGCTTTATATTTTATTTATGTTTGTGTCTTTACTATATGATCACTAGTGTCTAAGTGTCTATGCCTTAAAGTTATGAATATAAATCCATCACCTCTCTTAAATGAAAACTGTTTTAATTACAAAAGAACAAGAAGTACATGGTTTCGAATTCATCCTTAAAACTAGTTTAATTATTTTGATGTGGTGGCAATACTTTTTGTTTTTTGAATGAATGCTTGAACAGTGCATATATCTTTTGAAGTTGATGTTTATGAATGTTAAATATATTGGCTCTTGAAGAATAAGGAAAAAGGAGACATGTTATTTGATAATATGAAAAATCATAAAAATGATTCTTGAAGCAAGAAAAAGCAGTGAATACAAAAGCTTGCAGAAAAAAAAAACAAAAAATAGCGAAAAAAAAGAGAGAAAAAGAAAAAAGAAAAAGCAAGCAGAAAAAGCCAAAAGCTCTTTAAACCAAAAGGCAAGAGCAAAAAGCCAATAGCCCTTAAAACCAAAAGGCAAGGGTAATAAAAAGGATCCAAGGCTTTGAGCATCAGTGGATAGGAGGGCCTAAAGGAATAAAATCATGGCCTAAGCGGCTAAACCAAGCTGTCCCTAACCATGTGCTTGTGGCGTGAAGGTGTCAAGTGAAAACTTGAGACTGAGCGGTTAAAGTCAAGGTCCAAAGCAAAGAAAGAGTGTGCTGAAGAACCCTGGACACCTCTAATTGGAAACTTTAGCAAAGATGAGTCACAATCTAAAAAGGTTCACCCAGTTATGTGTCTGTAGCATTTATGTATCCGGTGGTAATACTGGAAAACAAAGTGCTTAGGGCCACGGCCAAGACTCATAAAGTAGCTGTGTTCAAGAATCAACATATTGAACTAGGAGAATCAATAACACTATCTGAATTCTAAGTTCCTATAGATGCTAATCATTCTGAACCTCAATGGATAAAGTGAGATGCCAAAACTATTCAAGAGGCAAAAAGCTACAAGTCCCGCTCATCTGATTGGAGCTAAGTTTCATTGATATTTTAGAATTTATAGTATATTCTCTTCTTTTTATCCTATTTGATTTTCAGATTCTTGGGGACAAGCAACAATTTAAGTTTGGTGTTGTGATGAGCGGATAATTTATACGCTTTTTGGCATTGTTTTTACATAGTTTTCAGTATAATTTAGTTAGTTTTTAGTATATTTTTATTAGTTTTTAATTAAAATTCACATTTCCAGACTTTACTATGAGTTTGTGTATTTTTCTGTGATTTCAAGTATTTTTTGGCTGAAATTTAGGGACTTGAGAAAAAATCAGATTCAGAGGTTAAAGAAGGACTGCAGATGCTGTTGGATTCTGACCTTCCTGCACTCAAAGTGGATTTTCTGGAGTTACAGAACTTCAAATGGCGCGTTCTCAATTGCGTTGGAAAGTAGACATCCAGAGCTTTCCAGCAATATATAATAGTTTATACTTTGATTAAGGATAGACGACGTAAACTGGCATTGAACGCCAGTTCCATGCTGTATTCTGGAGAAAAACGCCAGAAACAGGTTGCAAAGTAGATTTAAACGCCAGAAACAGGTTACAAATTGGCGTTCAACTCCAAGAGAAGCCTCTACACGTGTAAAGCTCAATGCTCAGCTCAAGCACACACCAAGTGGGACCCCAGAAGTGGATTTCTGCATCATTTACTCGTTTCTGTAAACCCTATTAACTAGTTTAGTATAAATAGAACTTTTTACTATTGTATTTAGGATCTTTTGATCAGTTTTATGCTATCTTAGACTTTCATGGGGCTGGCCATTCGGCCATGCCTGGACCATTATCACTTATGTATTTTCAAACGGTAGAGTTTCTACACACCATAGATTAAGGTGTGGATGTCTGCTGTTCCTCATGAATTAATGCAAAGTACTATTGTTTTTCTATTCAATTCAAGCTTATTCCTTCTCTAAGATATCCATTCGCACCCAAGAACATGATGAATGTGATGATTATATGACGCTCATCATCATTCTCAATTATGAACGCGTGCCTGACAAACACTTCCGTTCTACATGCAAACAAGCTAGAATGAGTATCTCTTAGATATCTAATACAGGGGACCGAGTCCGAGATATTAGAATCTTCGTGGTATAAGTTAGAACCCATGGACGGCCATTCTTGAGATTCGGAAAGTCTAAACCTTGTCTGTGGTATTCCGAGTAGGATCTGGGAAGGGATGGCTGTGACGAGCTTCAAACTCGCGAGTGCTGGGCGTAGTGACAGACGCAAAAGGATAGTAAATCCTATTCCAGTATGATCGAGAACCGACAGATGATTAGCCATGCAGTAACAGCGCATTGGACCATTTTCATAGAGAGGATGGGATGTAGCCATTGACAATGGTGATGCCCTACATAAAGCTTGCCATGGAAAGGAGTAGGAATGGTTGGATGAAGACAGCAGGACAGCAGAGGTTCAGAGGAACGAAAGCATCTCTACACGCTTATCTAAAACTCTCACCAATGAATTACATAAGTATCTCTATCCTAATTTAATTATCTTTTAGTATACTATAATCTCTTAATACATTTGAATCCGCCTGACTGAGATTTACAAGGTGACCATAGCTTGCTTCAAGCCGACAATCTCCATGGGATCGACCCTTACTCACGTAAGGTTTATTACTTGGACGACCCAGTGCACTTGCTGGTCAGTTGTGCGAAGTTGTGACAAAGAATTAAGATTATGAACGTGCGTATAAAGTTTTCAGCGCCGTTACCAAGGAATGGAACCGTCACGATTTCTACGCACCATTTACCTTTATTGCACTCTAGGTGTTTGATAAAATGTTTTCACTAGTTATAGAGTAGTTTTATATACTCTTGGCTTAGGCTAAGGGAATTGAGTGATCTTGAGTCATTGGGTCTCAATTAATTGGTGGTTTGAGAATTCTTAGTGGTCAATTTGATACCCATTAACACTAGCCTACTACTAAGTCAACTAGTAGCTAGGTTGTGACTTATGGCTTGATGTTGATCAAGCCTATTTGACTTACTTCAAGCACAGAAGTAGACTTGATGGGTTGGTCCCTCATAATTGTCAATACATGGTTTGTAGACAATGATGGTGATCTCAATTTCCATGCCTTAGCCAAGAGTTCTTTTCCCTTCCTTTATTAGTTAATTGTCATTTACTTTCTTGTTATTTACTTTTCTTGTCAATTACCAAATCAAACACCCCTTGCCCTTTCATAGTCAATAATTGATCACTTCATTGCAATTCCTTGTGAGATGACTCGAGGTTTAAATACTTCGGTTTATTTTTACTGGGGTTTGTACTTGTGACAAACAATATTAAACTTTGATGGAGAGTAATTTGTTGGTTCGGAACTATGCTTATAATGAAGTTCTCTTTTTCTATTGAGAAATTCTAGACCAATGATAATTCTTCTATCAGTGGTCTTTTCTTCTGCGAAAACGAGGGGCGTCTACCCTTGGTACCTTTACAAGACTATGAGTTCCATCTATCGCTCCAATTCATTCCTTTTTTGGAAAGTATATTAACTTATTAACATAACAGTATTATAATTATTTCATTGACAATTACATAAATGTCACTAAGTAAATCAAAAGAGTTAGTACCTTAAAAAATGGATAAAATCGACTATTATTAAGTATTTCATAAGGAACTTCCTCATCAGATGGTTGCTTGAAGGAGTCTCCCTCTAACGATAAAATAGCATGTAGGACATTGTGAAAGTGACGACTAATTCTCTCCCCTGATCGGTGGAAGAAGAAAAACATGGTTTTAGTTTTCACATTATGCCCTATAATATGTAGGAATTTAGCGACTTGCTCTTCAACCGTAGAACGAGTTGAATCCTTTATTCTACTAGTTCCTCTTAACTTCTAACACAACGCCCTAAATGCTTCAGGGCCCATACGCATGACATCTCGGCACTTTTCAGACTCCAGTAACTGTGTCATTAATTGAGTACGCCTATGTTCTCTTTCCAAGTTGTCGTCATTAATTTGCCTAGGCCTGTATTGTGATATTAATTCCAAAAGATACAACTGATGCACTGCAACACATGAAAGAGATGTGACACAGATATGTTGTCTATTTTCTAACTCTTCCCTGACACGAGTTAGTATTTGTATTGGTTCAGGATGATATAGGTCAGTAGAAGTGATTTGACCTACTTGAAATTCTAAATCGTATATGACGTTTGTTCTATCTTCAAGATTCGTTAGGGTGGACATATTTTTGTTATCCATCTATGAAAATATGATGTTTAGGGTGGACATATCAATAAAGAAAGTAACCAGAAAGTCACATATGTTGTTACATTTTAACAATTCATTTCTCGAAATATAAAAAATAATTGAAATTAAAATTTTATATAAAAATATGGTGTCATGTTATAAACTTGAGAATACCTTCTTATGAGGCACTTATCTCCAACTCCTAAATGCCAAACTCGATTCTAAAACTGACTACCATAAACAATAAACATAAACTATAAATGACATGATATATTAATAAATGCATTGGTTTGTCACCAAAATTCAATGGGAAAAACATAAAAACATAAGTTGCGAGTAAAAATTGGATGAGACCTCAAAAGGAAATTATTCTATAGTAATAATTATATCTATGTCCCATACTTTATGTCCGTTTATTCATTTTTATACCCAAAAAAAAAGAAACAAGAAAAAAGGAATAAGTTGTCCCATTGATGATTGTAATAATTAGGTACATGCATCACAACACCTATAGATAAAATCTAACCAGATAGATCTATTTAGTAAGCGATGGACTTTTGAATAAACTATACCCATGATATTGATTCAGTTCACCCTACAGTTGGTTGCAATATAAGCACATAATTAACAAATCAAATCAATAAAAAAAGGGAAAAAATTAAAAAAAAATTAAATCAAACATGTAAAACATTGTGATAACTGATAAGCATGGGTACATATTCTATGAACTCTGTAACTGCTTAATCTATATTAAAAATACTATACTTTCTTATGTCCTAAAGTTATTTGGATTATTAAGATAGAGATTCTTCCTATGGCATATACAACAAATAAACAAATTATAAAGAGTTAATTTTTATGATATCTCCAATTTAATATCTACTATCTAAAATAATTGTAATTGTCATGGTTTATCTACCACCATTCTTTGATTAAACTAATTTAATTTCGATTCATGTTAATTTTCTAAAGATATGCAACGGGAGTTTTTTCAATTTCTTTTTTTAAATTCTACAAAAAGAATCATCTACAAAGCAACTACCTAGTGGACTAAGAAAATGATGCATGAACTAAAGAAGAGGTTGTGAAATATCTCTTTTTATGAACGATATATCTGATAGCTATTGTTGATTATATTTACATTAAAAGAAAGTAAAAAAGGGAAAGAAGAAGTTGGCTTGTGTCTTCAAAAAATTGCTTCCTGCTAACCTACAAAAAATTATGTTTAAAATACATGCTCAAATTGGTTGAATGATTTAATCGGTCAAAAATCCAAGTGTAATTAGTAGATTGATTTAGAATTACATTATATTCATTATGAGCTTAATATTTTTTTATAATCTTAATTCCAATATGTTGCTTTCACAAATCACAATCTATATATTCTTTCTTAATTTTTGAGTAGATTTTCCTAAATACAAGTGCTTGATGGTGTATAGTTGTACATAGATCAAGACTTAAGAGGTAAAGCTTTTGACATTTTCTACTTGTTTCTCACACACACTTTTCATAGTCTCATTAATAATAATGTAACTAAATTTTATGGTCACTTCTGAACAAGGTTCTGAGAATCGGACTGGTCATCGAACCGCTCTATTCACTAGTTTACTAGTTCATTGGTCTAACCGGTCCAACCGTGGTCTAACTGAAAAAACTGTTTTAAAATAAAATAATAAATAAATTATAAAACAACTCTCATCAACACAATAAAAAACAATCAATAAATCATCAACGCAATAAAAATTATAGAACATGTTTATTGCTATAATATAAAATTACATAACATGTTTGTTTAATAGTTAATACATTGATAGTATTAAATGTTTTCCAAGCTTCCAATCAAATGTGTTTTCAGATGATGGTAAAAATTCATAAATTGAGTCTGTGTAAACCATCTTTAGAAAGATACCTAAAATAGGATCAATCATTTAGCTTCTAAAACATAAAATCCAGGATACTTGTTAAGAAACCTCTGTTTTATCACCATACTTCCTAAAGCATTCAGTGTTGTCCAGTTCATTGTGCTGATCGTTTTCAATGCTGCAAGCTACTCCACTCCCAACTTTGAGCTGCTCCCTAATAAAGTTTCAAGTAGATAATTCAAAACATATTAATACTATCGCTCGGAACATATTAAAGCTTGAGGTGTATGCAAGTATTCAGTGAAATCAAAGCAAAATTAACCGAGAGAAGAACAATTTATTATTTGAATTTAAAAGAGAGTCTCCACTACAAACATAATATTTGTTTGTCTAGGATGTGAAGAAATCAAAAATCAATTTTGATTTGTCTACACATTGAAAAGATGACAATGCAAGTTGATAAATATAAACTAGAAGGTGTATTAGTTACAAAATTGATACAACATGACATGTCTAGGCTAATAGGATACAAAATCAAGAGTCGGGGTTCAAGCATTCATTCCTCCTGCACATCAAGAATCTTCGATCTCAAAAGATGAGACTTTCCTCTGAGATGAGTATTTTTTAACCGCTCAATTATGTTTGGTTTGGTCATAACTACTCACAAAAACTCCAATTAGCAACACAAATCAAATAATTTCACATTTAGAAATCAAGAACAATTAGCAACAAAAATAAAAAAATAGCAGCAACAGCATAACAACACAAAATCAATGGCTCAGTGCACACCAGATTAGTTCTTAAACAAGCAATGAAGCACCACAAACCCCTCCTTCAGTCTAGCAAGATGGAAAGCACAACCTGATGAACTTAATGCTCTTATTAAAGTTCTTGAATGTGATAACAGTAAAACAAGTTAATGGTCTTATTAAAGTTTTTGACAAAAAATTCAGACTAAATCCAGCAATTACAAAACAAGAAACACTAAATCAGACTAACAGAGCCAGCCACACATAATTTCAGAACTTCAAACGAAGAAGAAGACCAAACATTCAGAAATTAAAAGGAAGAAGCGGAGGTCACTAACCTTCGATAGACGGCAACTGGCAAGATGAGCCGATAGGAGAGACGATGGCAACCGGCGACCCGACGGTGAGCTACTCCATGCCACTAACCTGGGCCCGTGCCAAGAAGCCAGCGAAGATGAAGAGCCGAAGAGGACCTGCCGAGTTACTGGGTTCCGGACACGGAGAAGAGGAGGAAGCAGCGGTGCTGAGGACCTGGGACGGAGGCGGCACTGATGACCTAGGTTAGGCGGCGACGATGGAGGGCTAGACGGCTAGGGTTTCTTCGATTCAGAGTTCTCTCATCTCTATTCTCTGAGGACCTGGGTTAGGAATGAATGAATGATTGGGGGAAAGAGGGGGGTTGGGTCACGAGTGGATCACTGGATCCGTTTCCCTTTTTTTTCAAATTAAAAAACGACGCCGTTTTATCCGAACCGGCCGGTTACCGGTCCGGCCCAATTGGCCAGTTCTTGGCCGGTTCGACGGTTTTTTGGCGATTTTCTTATGAGCGGTCATAAGGGGAGGACCGGACCGCCTGCATCGCCAGTTCCCAGTTAAACTGATTCGATCGGTCAGTCCGGTCCGATTTTCAGAACCTTGCTTCTGAATTCTTTTTTTCATATTTGGACCACCCCATGAAAAAAAAAGGCATAATGTAATAAGCTTTGAGAAAAAATCTAATGATGTGAAAAACATGACAAATCATTTCAAAGACCAAATGAGTTAAAAATTACTCCTTTCTGGGATCAAACGCGAACTGACAGTGAAATATAAGGTCAGATATGGTTGGATTTTTTAATTAGGACGAAGGACGCATGTAAAAATAGACAAGGAAGAATGAGTTATTTTTTCACCAAAAAAATAAACGTCATCCATGGAATGTAAAATCAGAACATTATCTCAGTTGAAAAATAAAAAACGAATACAATCTATATGCCATAATGATTTTTTCATTTTGTTTTGGGAGAAACTACTACAACGGAAAAAAGAACTCACCTTTCTCTTGAGGATGCCCAGATGAAGATGTGGTGGAACTGTAACAATGATAACAAAGTTGTTGTAGCAATGTGGATGAAGATGGGAAGTTACGGTGGTAGTGTTGAGGAAGAAGGCCAAATGGGAGAAGACATGATAGGTGTTCTCTACTTTCAGAAAGATTGAATTAGGGATTCTAATTTCTGTAATTGAAAGGGAAAATTTGTATTTTTACTCATAATTTCCTTTCCATTTCAGTTTTCTTCCCAACTTTGAAGAGAAAAATTTTAACTAGGTCCCATATATACTTTTCTATTTTCCCTTCAATTTTACCGTTAATCCAAACAAAGGAAAATTAAATTTTCTATCCATTTTCTTCTCCCTCATTTTCTTTCTTTCCAAATTCATCTCATTCAAAAAAAACTGTTAAGGAAGGGAGAACGAAAGAGAGAAAGGAATGAGGAGAGAGGAAGAGCATCACCGGCTTGGTGCCACCCGTCGTTGCCGCTGTGTTTCCGGGAAAAGGGAGTCTGCAGAGTGAAGGAGGTGTGTGACATTGAGGAGAAAGAGAGGGGGCTCAAAGACCGCTGCCGCCCAGCCCACGTCCAACTTGCCGCAGCTGTTGCATCACTGTCATCGTGCACCATCGTCGAGCTCGTAGTCACTGCCATCGCACAAAACAGAGAGAGAGAGAGAGAGAGAGAGAGAGAGAGAGAGAGAGATGCAATGGAGGTGAGAGGGAGGAATTGCCGTCGCTGCTGACCCACCATGGAGCCATCGCGTTGCTGTCACCGGGGCTACCAGTCTCGTCGTCGTTGAGCTACCGAGAGAGAGACGCGGATGAGAGAGAAGGTTGCGTATGGAGGGGGAGCTTGCTGCCATCACTGTCGTTGAGATGCCATTGCTGCTGCCTCCATTTCTACTGCAGATGCCACTGGCATGACCGCTGTAAGCTTCTCTTCCTGCCGTTTGGTTCTGGTTCGGTGGATATCCCTTGCGCCAGCTCTATCCTAAGTGGTGTTGTGTTCACGCCAGTTCTGTTCTTGCCGGTGAGGGCTGCCAGAGCTACGATTGCGCTGCTCTTAGTTCTTTGTTATGCAGTAAGTTGCTTTTGCTCTGAAAACCCTTCTTTGTCATTGTTCTGTTATAGATTATTGAGTTTTACGCGATGTTAATGTCTCAGGGTTGAGCTATTGTTCTTGTGTGCTGTGTCTAGAGGCTATGGCTACTGCGAGGATGGTTGGTATTGATGCCGCTGCTGCGAGATAAGAATAGAAACACAGTTTTTCATGTAGTTAAGTCACGAACGAGGTAGGGGCACTTTCCTTAAACTTATTTTATTCTCAAGAATTGTTATAAATTGATATTGATACGAATAATATATTTTTAGTGATTATGTGAGTTTTATGGATTGAATTGAGTTGATTTAGATAAATGATTAATTTATTGATTGATTAAGTTGATTTCTGAATTGTGATACAATGATTATTGAGCGTTTGATCGTGTATTGATAATTGAGGTTGAATTATTGTGATTTATTGGACTGGTTGTTCGAATTCTGGGTTTTTGTTGATTTCCTTGAGTTGAGTTGGAGTTGTTGAGATAATGATTTCTCGAAAATGATTTTGAGAATTGGAATTGATTTGAGATATCGGAATTGGTTTTGTTTGATTTATCGTAAATGATTTTGAGGATTGGAAATGGTTTGGTTAGTACCCTTGAAGGGGGGCAAAGCCCGGATTTTAGAGGAGATGTTGAAATTTTTATAAAAACTCTGAGACTTTGTTTGAAGCATTATTTAAAAGAAAATTTGATTTAAGAATCATGTTATCTGGTTTCGATTTATTACGAAAAGGGTTTTATTTTGAGTTCGATTTATTAAGAAAAGGATTTTGTTTTTATTTTGATTCTTTAAGAAAAGAATTATGTTTTGAGCTTGATTTCATATGAAAAGAATTATGTCTTGAGTTTGATTGAAGAATCCCATTTTTAGAAGTTTTGGGTGAATTTACAGTATCTGAATTTGATTGGTGAAGAAAGATGATTTTGGGTATTTGAAAAATTATTGAACTCAAGAATGAAGTTTGATTGCAATGTACCTGCCTGAGTAGATGCAGTGGAGTGATTCTGCTTGCTCCGGGATATGGTAAAGTATAATTACCTGGGTAGATACAGTGGTGTGATTTCACTTGCTCCAGATTATAGTTTGAGATCCTGGAATGGACGCAAGGATTGTGGTTTTGTCCCACTTGCTCCCAGTTGATATTTGAGCTTCTGGGGTAGACATAAGGATTGTGGTTTTGTCCCGCTTGCTCCCAATTGAAATGTTGACCATTCGTCACAAGATGTGACCGGACACTTAGACCTTTCCAGATAATTCCTCAAAGAGATGTGAATTCCTCTTGGTAGATGCACGACGAGACTGAGATTTGATTTGAGTCGGGGGCCGTGATTTGATTTGAGTTGGGCCGGTGGCCGTGTTTTTACTTGAGTTGGGCCGGAGGCCGTGTTTTGACTTGATTTGGGCCGGAGGCCGAGTTGGTTTGATTTGAGCTGGAGGCCGTATCGAGATTTGATTATATGTTGGGTCGGGAGGCTATAATTCATTATGTTATGAGATATTGATTATGATTTGAAGTTCTTTTAACTAAAGAAGTGAACTTTGAATTTTTTCATAATTAACTAATGGTTTTCGAAATGGTTTGGTTTTTGGGTGATAAACAGTTGGTTTTCAAAAAGATTTATAAGACGAGCGATGATCACTGCAATCGAAAAATAATTTTCTTTTAATATTCTCTTATGACAATTCTTAAAAACGCTCTACTGAGAACCAGTGAGGACGATGTTCTCACCCCTACATATTTTCCTTTTCAGGACGGATGAAGAGTTTAAGGAGTGTCTTTTGAGCATCTGATTGTATTCTATATTATTGTATATACAGTTGTAGTTTTTCCTAGTCTTTATTATTACGTTTGTAAGAGGGATAGGAGTTGTAATGATATGTATGTATGTATATTTGTAAGTTACTTGTATAAAAAATTTTGTATATATATGCGGATTGTGATTTGAATCGGGTTATATATGCTTCTTTGATTGAAAGAAAAAGTATTTTCAATTTTTCAAAGAAAACAGTGATACGGTTTCAAGTTAAAGGCTCATATCTTATTAAATATATATAGAAGTCGTTGTAACATACTCACTATCAGAGTGGCACAACCAGAAGCGTGACATTTTAAAAATAAGGGTGTTACATGCCATGCCCTGGAGAGAAGAAACAGGGAGCGTCCCACGCATAGAACAAGGTGTGCCACACCCTGAAGAGCAAGACCAAGCGTGCCACGCCCTGGAGCAAGATCAAGCGTGCCACGCCCTGGAGCAAGAAGCATAGGCGTGCCACGCTAGGAATAGGGCGTGCCACGCCCTAGTTGAAGAAAGCCAACATGCCACACACCAAACAGGGCGTGCCACACATGAAGAAAATCAACCCCTAAGAGCAAATTACAATGCTGTCAATTTTGACCTCTTCACATTTAAGTAGTGATCATAACTTGAGTTAGAAAGGTCCAAATGAGGCGGTTTCAGTGGCGTTGAAAAGATAAAATTCAGAGATTCAAAATGATATGTATATGTTTATAATGGACATTCACTTTGGGCCACAAATAACCCTCATCTTTTCGACTCAGAAATCAGTGTCGGTATGCATGGGTGCCACACCCAAGATAGCAACTGGCATGCCCAAAAGCCCAAATTTCACACCAAGCAAGCCCATAAACTTCTGAAAGATGTAATTTTGGTTACGATTGTGGAAAATTCTGTAAGATAGATTTTGATTTGAATTAGTTTTGATTAGGATTTGAATTATTGTTATTAGTTATCTTAATCTTCCTAAAAGATAAGATAAAGATTTAGATTTTGAATTTGAATTATTAGAAAATCTAGGATTTAAAAAAGTGAGAATTGCTCACAGAGAAGGGACGTCCAGGGGAGAGGATCTTCGGATCCAATTCCATACCTTCTCTTTTTTCAATTCCTCCATGAGTTACTAATCTCACTGTCAAAGAGTTAGGAGCTATGTTTATGTTTATATGAATTACTAATCTAAGTTTTTTTCTGTTTTAAAGTATTACATTGATCTTTTTTATGATTAAGTATTTCGTTTTTCATCCCTAAACAATTAGTAGTGTTAATAGACATGCTAATCCCGTTTTGAATTCATTTACTAATTCGACAGAACTGATATTCGAATTATCCTTGAAAATTCTTTCACATGGCTTTCTTCATCGACTAGACATAGTGGTTTTTAAAGTGTGTGACACAATACATAATTTTTTATTACCCTAATTTTGAATACGTGACTTATAATTTGGATTAGGACAATTCTTGAAAATTGTGTTTTCTCATAAGATTCAATTGGACAGGACTAGTTTGGATATGTGACATATATTCTGACCTGAGGACTACTTTTGAATCTTATGAGGAACTGAATCAGTTTTTGCACTTAACCTCTTTAATTAATCGATTGAGCATGACATTGGCAGTTGATTAATTGAAGAGAAACCGAGAATCCAAAACATTGAAAATCAGTTAATTAAGATTCGTCATGAAATCATCTATGCTTGCTTTAGAATAGAGAAAACAAAGTTTGATTTTTTTAAGGACTTAAACATCTCCAAAACATTTTAACTTCTCCATCATATATATTCTCTTTCAATCACTCACACGTACACTGCCTCAAGCAATCTAACATTCAAGCCTTTCAAGTTTTTAGCAAGTTCAAACATTCATCAATTTCATGTTTTATTGATCTAATTAGTAGTTTAATTCGATATTTACGTGTTCAGTCCGTTAATTTTCGTGAGAACGATATCTACTCACCGTGGTATTATTTGTGCGATTTGGTATACTTATCAATATCTGTAAACTTCTATTTCCCGCTCATCAAAAAACTGACATGAAATTATTTTTTTTTGACAACTAAACTATAAATAAAAATAAGATGAGTTTCCTATTTAAAATGGTCTTGAAATAAATCAACTCTACCTCTCTACCATGTAGGCACAGTTTATCATGTGGGTACCATACGATGATATAGGTGATTTTTCTATGAAATCTGTTAATGGTGTCTACACTCTACCTACAGGGAGTAGCATCATTTCAAGGATTTTTCAAATTGATCAAAGTATTTTGTATCCTTCGGTCAAAATGTTTTTTGGACTCTGCCAAAAATCCCACTTTAATTGCACCGTTTATTTCGTTATCTTTATTATTCTCCCAATCTCTCTTTTTTTGGGCTTTTAATTCAATGAACAGATCAATCGTGGTCAAATATGGTGACTACCAAACAAACTTAGATTGATCGAGTAGTCAACTCACTCGTCGCTTAAGCAAGTGTTGGAAATTCGAATCCTGCTTTATATATGCAACAACCCATTAGTTAATGACAGACTTTTAAATGAAACTCAAATCTACAACGAGTTAGTCTTTTGTCTATCGAATTAAGAAATACCGTAAAAAAAATTTGTTGACCACAATTGGACGAGCATAACCAAACTTTGTTTTTTCTTTTGTCAATACTTGAAATATCTAGCGTCAAACGCAATAACCAACTAGGAGCAAGTTTAACCACACCTCATGATTCACTGATTGTATTTTTTGTCATGTGATTAGACTACCTAGGATTCAGACTAAACAGAACAGAAACCCTTCATGGCCCCGTAAGTTACCTAAATGCATTGAGTAGAAATCACGAGGTAATATTATAGTGAAGAATATTTTTCAATGAAGAATACAAAAGAAATTTATAATAAAAAAAAAAAGAGAAAGTCTAGGAGCCAGCAGATTTTGTAGTTTTTAGCCATCAATTAGTCATTAATGATGTTTTTAATGATGTGAGATTGCATCTAATGGTGTAGAATCATTCAATTTTCTTTTGTTGGTTAAGTGCTGACCAGAATTTAACAAAAGTGCTGCCCCCTTGCGTTCCTCTAGAAAAAACATTAAAACATTAAATATATCCTATACAATGCATATTTTTGTAAAAGGTATAATTATAATTTTTTACTTTTCACTTAATTTTAGTCTTTTAAAAACCCCACCCGTGTGTGTTTTTGTTCAGATTTGAAGAATCCACAATTGTTACCTGTGACTTAAAGAAGAGAGAAATTATAAACGAGCCCACAATGTTGTGAAAAATAAGATGGTTTGTATATGAAGTAAATGTTTCTTTCTATTATAATCATTCAATTATACACTCAAAAGTAATTTTGGTCTATCCTATTCAACCAACTCAATAATATTCCCGTAAATACACCAAAAATGCAATACTCTTTGCAAGTTTCGTGGCTAAGTAAATAAAGTCAAACAGTATCACTTGGAGACATATACTATTAAAAGTCAAAGACATTACAGTCTCCACTCCAACTGATGATGAATACAAATATACAACATACGTAATAATGACACGCATACTGGATTTTCTCCATCTTCTCAACTATTTTATAAGTACAATCAGCATCTATAAGCAAACTTGAGTAAAGCCAGCAAAAGGAGTTAACAATTATTGGTCTACCTAAATAGTTGGTTAATCATCCAATATATCATCTAGCAAATAAATCATACAAAATAATTATTATCTCGACTATGTATTGTCTACGAATATTGCTATCAAAGATTTCTTCCTTACTCTATGCTATGTGAAACACCTTTTGGGCAGCCTAACCGGCACTGAAACCTCAAGAATAGGAATAGTCACGTACAATTTGACTTATAAGTCTCACATTACTGTCTATTATGTCAGTTTGTATCAGCAGCATTCACTTGCAAAATCTGAGACTTCAAAATTCCAAGTTACATGTACTTAGCTACCCCTTAGAAAGTGATGCAGATCTGACTTCGAGAAATGGAGGCTCTCTGGGAGTTTGGATAGCAATTCACGTCCTTTGTTTCTCGAGGCTGAATAAGAATCAATTGAAGCATCTAACGTGTGAATTATTCCAAAAGGCACAACCTGCATTTGAAAGGAAAACTGAAATGCTAACAAGCTCTCAAAGGTTATTTAAGATTTTTATCTGAAAGAGAACAAACTCATCACTACTTGATCATTGCTTGAAGCCTCGGCTGCATCTGTCTTCGCTTTTTTCGCCACAGGCATGCAGCTTGACCCGGCTACTTCACTGTTGAAGTTTTGATCAGTGACCTCTACAAAAATATCAGAAAAGAAAAATCATTGAAAAAAAGTCGCGAAAAAGAAGGAAAAAATGTTTACAGAACATCAATTTTATACCCTTGTACCCATCCAAAAAAATTCTAGTCCTAGAATTTTTATGGTGTTAGGGTGCAAAAGTCTCCCCAAAATTAATGGTTTTACTAGCATAGTAGGGAATAAACAATTCCTTGCTCTTTGCTTTCAAATCATCCACATTGAACTTAAACTCTATGAACCAGCTAAAACAGTCAAACATATATCCCCAAAGATTGCATCATAGTTTAGTCATAAATGAAACCAATCAATTCCTCCAAGTACTTGATATCAGACAGTATATTTTACACATGGGAATCATTACCGCAATCACCACACTAGAACGTTATTATTCCAAAAGTTTATCATGTTGAAATCTGACTGCCATTCAGCTTCAGAAATGTCAAAATAGCAATTCAACCACAGTTTAACAATCAAGGTTGCCAAAACTTTTTAGAACTTCCAAATTTGAGCAAACCAATGATTGGAGATTTTAAATCACTGACTTAGGAGAAGTTAATAATGCAAGTAATGGTAAACTATATGCATTTCTTTAGAGTTAGCACAAAGACATCTCCACATCTACAAGGTACAGATGCAAGAACAGAAGGGTGACAGAAACTACTCCTTTTCCCTTTTATTTGTCACTGCAAATTCAGTACATCCTAATATTTTCAGAGTGACAAATGAAAGGGAATAGAGGGATATCACTGTTGAGCAAAGAGAATAACCAACATGAGAGAAATGGAAGTGTAGTCAAACTACCTGCTGTACTAGCAACCAAATCTGGATGGGATGAGCAGCAACTGTATTGCTGCTCCAATCTTCTTTGTGCCCTGTCGGAGAATGATGAACACTTTCCTGCATGAACTCCATCATCACAAAGCAAGACATGGTCATAGGTATTAGTTTCTCTCAAACTGCATCCTCTATCTACCGGTGTAAGTCCATTTTGACTTCCTGCAAGAACATGAGAATCAGCTGTACTCTCTAGCATAGTTGAAAATTTTTCAAAGCTGATCTTCTTCCGGCAGATGTCATGTAAAGCCAGAGACTGAAAGCAACAAAAGCTTATAAGGCTGGATTATGCAGGTTAAAAAAACACAAAATTAACACATACACACATAATTGAGATTCTTTTTTGCATTGATGTCTGACCTGTCTGGGCATATGATGTGAATTTTGTATAGTTCTGGGTTTACATGCTTGATCAGTGTTATTTTGTAAACACCAACCACGTGAACTCATAGAACGGTGCAATTCATTCACAAATGAAGCTTCTAAAGAGTTAAGATATTGGCGGTGCTGTTTATCTGTCCATTCTGCCAATATATCCTGGAAAAAACAAAAAATCAGCTTAGTATATACTTGCCAAGAAAATGACTTCCACCCTCATAAGAAATCATGGACAAGGTCATTCAAACATTGAATAACATAAAAAAAAAGTTATTACAAGAACTATATTAATCAATCTACACATAAAAAAAAGTTTTAAGTATAATGCCATATACCTCTATTATATCAATCAAAACCAAGGGAAAGTCAAAGCTAGTTTATATGATTCTTCTTCTAATTGAAATAGCTTTAAGGTTTATGTTATGCATTAAAGCATCTGCAGAAAACATCATATATTTCAGCGTCCTTTACAATGGTAATTTTGACCCCCTTTTTTTTGGTACATTCACAAATCAACGTATAAATAATGTTAACATTGTTTCATGAAAGTACCAAAAATGGTCAACACAACCATCAATTTATACTTTGGTTTATGAATATACCAAACTAGTCAAAACCATCATCAATATGGAGGATTAGACGGAAGGAGTAATACAGAACAAGTTTTAAAACAAGCAGAAGGTCTAAGATCCAAGTAGTTCATCTGAGCAGTAGATACAAACCTAAAGAAAACATGCTCGTGTAACAGAAATAATATTACAAACTGATTCTTCTTACACCAAGTTTTAAGTTGACTGTCCAATCATACAGGATCAACACAACACATAAAGCGTGCTAAAACTGAAAGCATATAAGGAGGTCAAACATAAGAGATAAGCCAAGAAAGTTTATCACAGAGCCTCAGCACCCATAGTCAAACATTAATCATATCTGTTAAACAAGTATTATTCAGTTACTTCATGATCCTCACTACATCAATTTAAATCTCAATTTTCTCTATGCTTTCGGATTACAGGTATTATCAGCTCATTTATTGCTGAATTCAGCAAACAAACTTCGGGAATGATCTGCAATAAATAAACCCAAGCCATGCAGAAGCACAAGTGCGCAATTAAATGACATAGAAACAAAAAAAGGCAAAAATCGTACGGAAGACCTATAAATCGAGGCACAATACAATTTACAAACAGAAACACAAGCACACACTCCAAGATCAACCTTCCTAGCTCGCAATTTTCCACCATATGAATCTAATTCGCAAAATTCATTATCGTAATCAGCTAGGCAAACAAGGAATTCGAGAACGGAACAAGCAGAAACGAGTGAATTTACCGGAAACGAAGCGGCATCGGCAGCAGCAGCGGCGCCAGCGCAGAAGTTACGCGAGGAGGAGTCCTTGGAGGCGCAATTGTCGACGGTGATGGCGGAAGAGGGGGAGGCGGAGGTGTAGCGAGTCAACTCGGTAGCACAGGAGCGGGGCAATGGCTCCGGATCGGAAGAGACCGGCGGGGAGAAGTTTCCCCGGAGAACGGGGTCCATGGTGGTGAGAGTTATCAAAGAATTGAAGAAATAACAAAAAAAAAAAAAGAAAAAGACAAAGGCGTGTGAGTGCGGCTTGTGTTGGGTTACAAAGGAATGAAGAGGAAGAGGAAGAGGAAGAGGGAGAGGCGGAGAAGGAAGGTGGTGGGTGATTTTGGGGAAAATAAAAAAAAGGGAATCCAAAAGAGGGTCCAGATGGCGTCGCTTTTACACGTGTCAGCGGAATCGGTGGGGTGCCACGTCATCAGGGGAGATAATATCTCGGGGTAATGTGAGCCAGATATTTTTGTGAGGGGAGTCATTGTAGGCGGAGTTATTGGCGCGTGGGTTTCGTCCGTGGCTTATTTGTCGTAGCACGTTCCCACATGCTCGCGCGTCGCTCGGATCCCGATGACTCTCTCTCTTTCTTTTCTCTTTCCTGCTGGGGCTGGGTGCTACTCTCTTTTCTTTATTTATTTATGATTTTTGAGAAAGAAAAGATAGATATTGCCATCTATCTCTAATCTAATAATATCATTTTTTTATTTATGAATAAATGAGCAAATTAATTTTTAAAAAATTATTTATTTTTTAAATTAATTATTAAAAAATTTTAATTAAATTTATTTTTAAAATTTTAAATTAATCATTTTAACTTAGTTTTTAATTTTTATAATTTGTTTATAAAATTCTTTTTAAGATATTCGTTTTATTATATTTATTTACAATATAATATTTTTTTTAAGAGTTCGTTTGAAAAATTTGGCTCATTTTTTTCTTATAAAAAAATATTAGTGTAGTGCAATAAAATAGATATAGAAAAAAATTTACTGTTATGTGTCAGCTCAAAATGTAATCTGTATTTAAATTTTTTTATTTAAATTTTTTTATGAGTAAATTAAGCAAACGCAACGTGCATTTTAGTTTTTTGAAGTTTTGCAAATTTTTTTTTTATTTTGTTTCAGCCAAACGCAGCCTCCGTTTAGTGAACGGGACAATATTTTATTTTTTTTTAAACAATAAAACACAACTTGCATTTTAGTTGTGTCAGCTGTTTTGTTTTTAATAAAACAAAACATAGGTTGCGTTTTTATCGTGTCTGAAATATTTTTTCGAAAGCATAAAAACGCAGGTTGCGTTTTGTTTAAAAAAATATTTTAATTAAGGATCCTGCCTATAAATATGAAACAGATTCATTCGAGGCCTCACTTCACTTCTACTCCTGCTATTCTTCTTTTTTTGCACATATGTGTTATAGTTTTGAATTATTTTGACAGTTAGTTGTGTCAAAAAATTCGAGTTAGGTGAGGTTGAAGTTATGGAAGGTATTATCAACTTGTGAGTGTATTATGTGTTGGGAATAATACACCATTCCCCCTTGAGAAAATACTTTTCACAGAGAAATAAAATAGACACAATCACAACACAAAAATTTAACGTGGAAAACCCCAATTACTGGAGAAAAAAACTACGGCCGTTGTCAAACGACAACCAAAGAATATCACTATGTGAAAATTGTTACAACACATAGACTTCTTTCTCTCTAACACCGGCACCCCAGTACACCCACGCTCTCAAAGCAAATATTTAACTACACCTCACAACACTCTCTAATCAAAGAGTATAGAGGAATAGAAAAGTCAGATACAAGCTTTAAGTGTTTTCGACTGGTGCAAAAAATGGAGAACTTAGCCTCATATTTATAGCCTAGGCCACCCACTCCATTTGCTATCCTAAGCAATGTGGGACTAATTCAACCAAATCCTAACAATCTCCACCTTGATTGAAATAGTCACACATCTTCAGCTTCCATAGTCAACACCGACAATTCTTTACTGCCATTGTCTATACCGACAATCATAGTTCAGAGAACTATCATACTCCACCATGAAAGTATACTCACTTGGAATTAGACCACTCCAAGCATTTCGCCTTGGTACAGATCGAAACCTTACTGAAAATTCATGGTGCAACTTCCAAATTGGCTTTTCCTAGAAGTTCTTCAGCCATCGACATAACTCCGCCACACACCTTGCATCTCAACGCCAACCAATGCTCGTGTGCAATTGTGGACCCGATTGCCACAACTCATCCTTATCCATGGCAGTGCGGCAATACCATGAGGATACTTCTCCTTCAACGCCTTGTGTAAACCTGATTGTATCAACACATTCTTGACTTGTATTTGCCACAAGCCAAAATTGATTCTTCCATCAAATTTCTCTATTTCAAGCTTCACAGCACTTGAATATCCTGACATTGTTACAACCGTATACTGGAATAGTATAACTCAACCGTAGACCGTGCACTAGGAAGGGTCCCCAGAAAAGAGAGGTGGGTCACAATGGACACACTTAAATACCATGTCTTTCCTTAGCCAGAACATTTCCAAACTGCACTCTCACAGTGTCACACTGCCTTCCAGCAACAATAACAGCAACCAAAGATCAACCTCAAGCCACAGAACAAAATTCTTTTCTGATGTGGAAGGTCAGACTAGGCTGCAACCACAGAGCATACTAAGAATAAATCCCACCGAACCGAAGCTCTGATACCACATGTTGGGAATAATACACCATTCTCCCTTGAGAAAATACCTTTCACAGAGAAATAAAATAGACACAATCACAACACAAGAATTTAACGTGGAAAACCTCAATTACTGGAGAAAAAAACCACGGCCGTTGTCAAATGACAACCAAAGAATATCACTATGTGAAAATTGTTACAACATATAGACTTCTTTCTCTCTAACACCGGCACCCCAGTACACCCACACTCTCAAAGAAAATATTTAACTACACCTCACAACACTCTCTAATCAAAGAGTATAGAGGAAAAGAAAAGTCAGATACAAGCTTTAAGTGTTTCTGACTGGTGCAAAAAATATGGAGAACTTAGCCCCATATTTATAGCCTAGGCCACCCACTCCATTTGCTATCCTAAGAAATGTGGGACTAATTCAACCAAATCCTAACATTATGACAGTGAGACTATATCAAACACACACGAATGAGTGACTTTTGTTTGTGAATATCCGTTGTCATTTACTATTCCATGCACCATGAGTTTTGTACAGTTGCAAAATGGTCTTTGTGATAACATATAGAGTCACATTTCGAAAAGGGTGAGAAGAATTTTATATAGGAATCTTGTACAAGTATTTGGTGGACTGATACAGTTTTAAATAATGCCCATCACTGACAACGCAAGTATGCAACAGATGTTCTGTATTTATCAACAAACTCGATTTTACGTGCCGATAATAGAGCTGTACATTGAATTTGAGCAGCATTCCGGGCTGGACGCGGTAGGCGTGGAGGTCAATGTTGACGAGTTCGAGAATATATATTGGGAAGATGATAACAATGATAGAGAAAAGGAGCTCAAAGCCAACTATGAAGTTGATGACGAAAACAATGACGGAGACTTGGCGGGCAATCCGACGGTGCAAAATAAAGCGGATGCGATTGTAAGCTGGTACCCCTTTGGTGTTCCGTCTTTTATAAGGACTCTGGATCTTGAAGCCATGCATGCCCCAGAATTTCATGAGTATGCAAATATGGGTATGTTATCATCATTAATTCAAGTAACCAGTAGTGTGTATTTTATTTTTCTTGTCTGACTGATGATGGTGCGCATGTCGTAGGTGAAGGCAACGTTGCGGCGGAAGATGGTGAATTTAGTCTCGGAATGGAGTTTGGCTCTAGAGAGTCAGTGACATCTACAATCAAAAGCTACACTATCTCTAGAGGAGTTGATTACACTATGTATGAATCTGAGCCGCAAACATTCTATGCGAAATGCAAGGGTTATGGTGATGGGTGCGATTGGCTTATCGAGCTATCTTGATTCGAAAGAAAGGTTGTTGGGAGATTAGGAGATACAATGGCAAACACACATGCACCATGGGTTCGATTTCACAAAATCATGCCAAGTTAGACTTAGACACAATTACAGATGCTATTAGGCCGTTGGTCGAAGCAGACCCGTCGATGAAGGTAAAGTCTATTATTGCAAAAGTTCAATCCAGGTTCAACTACACTGTTAGTTACCGCAAGGCTTGGTTGGTAAAGCAGAAAGCTGTCGCAAAAATCTTCGGTGATTGAAAAATTTCTTACCAAACTCTGCCAGTATGGTTGAAGACAATAACTGCGAAGATGCCAAGATCTCGTGTTCAAAATTATTATCCTCTACAGAATTTTACAAAATTAGCAACATAGATTATAACATTTTTTCCGAGATTTAATCCTAATACTAATACTAATAATAATAATAATAATAATAATAATAATAATAATAATAATAATAATAAAATTATTAGTTAAAATACAAATATATAAAATAAAAATAAATATATTTATTTATTAATCATATAATTAAAAAAAATTCTTACCCATTGAGGATGATCCAAATATTTAATAATATGTTCTTCCGGTTTGGTAAAATTACGAACCATTTCGTATACTCCTTCTTCAACCACCTTGTTTAACTCTTGCTTCCTCACTCTCGTTTCACTCTTCTTCAATAAAGTTTTTTTACTCTTGCTTCCCCTGCGTGTCAGTTTTGGTTTTTATGAGCTGGATTCACCACCTTCCATGACACGTGTCACACATGCAGCTTTAGAGGCTGCCAAACGCAACATACACTTTTCCCTGCACGGCTAACAAACGCAACCTGCATTTTGGCTTCTCCAATGCTGGTCAGCAACTGCTCCTGTTTGCATGCAGGAGATACCGGGACACGTTTCGTAACTTGGTTTCTCTATCCTACCAATCACTAGCTGCGTTTTGCAGCGTACTACATTTTTTTTTGTCTTCGTTCCATCCAAAACGTAATCTGCGTTTTGTGATTTCTGACATTAGCAGCTCCACATTTGTGCATAACACGCCATGCATTTATTTCTCAGCATTTTTTATATCCATTTTCAAATTAATTTCTGCAAAAGTCTAATAGTACTTTACTCAAATTTTTCGTTATTAAAATTGGTTAGAACTTTCTAATTAATTGATTCTCAATAGAAATATTAATATAATGAGATATAAAATTTTACTTGAACCATCGCTATAAAAATAAATTGATACGATAAAAGAATTTAAGATTTGATAAGATTCTTTTTCAAAAAATCTTCAATTCTAAATCCTTGTCAGTACATTCAAGTCATTCTAATAAATTTGTAGAGAAAAATTATATTAGATTAAATATCGTGCAAGTAGAAAGTTCTATAATTTTAATATCTATATCCTGTGTTGAAAGGAAAAAAAAAATCCCACCAATTTAGACTGTTTTGTAATTATACCCAAAAGGAAAAGAATATGTTGATTGTTGGTTGTTACATGCATTACAATTAAGATATCAAACTCATTATCGTATTGAAAAATGTAAACATGTTTCCGCTGGCTTTAATTATGTATTTTTTTTCCAAATAGTAATACTACAGTATTAAAAATTGAGGACAAAATCATATCCTTTTACCAATTCGCTATTATACTAATTAGACGTAGATAAATAAAATAATAAATGCTGTACAGATAAAAAGTTTGGATAAATTCAAAATGGAGTTATCATTAAAATAAGCCAATGTTGCACAGAGCCACATGCATATGTTTATTGATCCAAAAATAAGATTGATATTTTTCATCGATCACTCTGAGTTGTTGACATTACATATATCAGGATGTAACAGGTCAGCATCTATCCTTTTAAATCAGGATATGATTTCTTATATTGATAGGTCTTTGTCCTTTTTTGGGTTTAGATATTTCCTTCTAACTAATTTTCCCGGGAGGAAGTCACCTATCAAACATTCAAACATGGACTAATTAAAAGAAAATCTAATTTGGTTCATATTCATAATTTTTAATAAAATATAATATTGCTTGCCTCTGATTTTATTATTTTGTAATAATACAACTTGTTTGTTAAAAATTTCATTAAATATTAATAGAAGATAATTTAGTCGTAATTTTATTTGTCACGTAAGAATTTTAAATTTATATAATTTTTTTTAAAATAAAAATTCAATACAATAAAATAGAACAAACAAATAATCAAAAATCATAGTTTAGTAGTAATCTCAATTTTTTTGTCATTTTGGGTATAATTATCAATAAAAAAAATCAATCCAATTCCACTCTCTGCACTTCTAAATGACAATGCAACATCCACAACTCCTCATGCATTATTCTGAAAAATTTTGTGATTTTTTTTTAGTCAAATATTTCAGACAATAATAAAGAAATTTATCAACCACTTCATTGTTGTTCCAGTCAAACTTTCGAAATGTTTCTTGATATTACTTAGGATAATCCAAGGACGACGACCATCACAAGCCCAAGTCACTACAACAAATAAGGGTTTTTGCAATAATCGAAAACCGTTGTCATAAATTGAAAAATCGTTTCTAAAACTTTAGGCAATGTTATGGAAACGATTTTTTACCTAAGACAACGGCAACCAAAAAAACCGTTGCCATAGTTAGTAGCATAGACAACAGTTTTACAACAATTTTTAAGGAACGGTTTAGTACCGTTATTGGAGAGGCAACAGTTTAAAACCATTTTCTTACATGACGTAACGGTTTAAAATCATAAATGTATAGGCAACGATTTTAAGCGGTTGTAGTTTTGTTATTCACAAAGACAATGGTTTAAAAGCGTTGTCTTTGGTGTTGTTTTTTTGGTAATGGTTCCAATACCATTGCCATTTTGTAGCTGGATTTGGCAACGGTTTTAACACCACTGCCTTTTGTAACTTTTGACAACGAATTTTTGTAAATATATAATTCTTTATTTATAATAGTTTTCTCATGTTGCATTGAAATTAGTTTCAACTATTTTAATTTAGTGCTAATAAATAACTTTAACTATTTGAATCAAATTATTAAAGAAAACTAATTGAACATTTACCATCAAATTTGATTTATAAAGTATTATGTAAGATCCCCAATCACATTATATTATCATTGCAAAATACCATAATACTAGTCTAAGTCATAACTACTTTTAATTATATCATCATCATTTTTCAAAGGGTTAAGTACGATTTTGGTCCTTAAGGTAGGGCTAAAAAATTTTTTTGTTCCCATCCTTTTTTGCTTGTAAAATCATCCCTAAGGTTTAACTTATTTTTAAAATCGTTCTTTTTACCAAAATTTTAATTTTTATTACTAAATTACCCCTAATTAAAAAAATATAAAATAAAAAAAAGCAAAAAAGGAAAACGTGATAAGGGAAAGGCGGAAGGGAATCATGCTAGGGGAGGGGGATTTCCAGGGAAGAGGGGGAAGGGAAGGGAAGGAAAAGTGGGGAAAAGAAGGGGAAGGGAATCCGCTGCCGCTGCTGCTCGTAGTTTGGTCCTCGCCGCCGCCGCCGCCGCTGCTCTTTGTCATTCAGTTTTCGCCGCCAGATCTCGCCGCTCCTCTTTCTTGCAAGCGTCACATCGTCTGCCCAGTCCCTCAACAAGCATCGCATCGTCGCACTCTTGCCCTCCTTGCTGTTGCCGCCGCAATGACGGCGTGCTCCGCCAGGTCTTCTCCATCACCACTACCAGCGATTTCTAATTTTGCTTCTGTTTCTAGTTTTGTTAATCAGATTGTTAATCACATGTTTCTGATTCTGATTTTGTTAATCCACCAATTTTTATTTTGATTCTGATTTTGTTAATCACATTGTTTCCAATTTTGATTTTTTGTTCTTCTACTTCTATTACCTCCACATTTGATTTTGCTTTTGTTTCTAATTTTGATGCTTTTGATTTTGCTTCTATTTCTAATTTTGCTTCTGATTTTTATTCTTTCAATTTTGATGCTTCTGTTACTTCTGTTTCCAATTTTGCTTCAACTTTTGTTTCCAATTCAGCTTATACTTCTGCTTCATTGTTATTGCTGAAGAAAAAAAAAAAGAAGAGATGGCTTCATTATTTTTGCTTTTGATTTATTGTTCTTGTGTTTCTCATTCAGATTCAGATTCATTATTCTTGTACTTCATTGTTTTTTTTTTCTTTTGATTCATTGTTGCTGATTTTACGTTGTTGTTGCTGATGATTTTACTGTTGTTGCTGTGATGGAGAAGAATGAAAAAGAAGAATAGAAATTGGGTATTTTAGTGAAGAAGGAGAAGGATATTTTGGCCCAAAAGAAGGTTTTAAAAATAAGTTAGGGACGATTTTGTAAGCAAAAAAAAGGTTGGGAACGAAAAAAAATTCTAGCCCTACCTTGGGGACCAAAATCATATTTAACCCTTTTTCAAAATACCATAATACTAACCTAAGTCATAACAACCTCAAACTATATCATCTAATTTTGCAAAAAATACAATAAAAAAAGAGAGTTGGAATAGCTAAGTAGCAAGTAGGTTTATCATCATGTCCACAAGTTCATGACTTTTACTTTCTAACATTTGCTCTTCAAAATTTGTGACCTTAATTAAGTTTGTTTTGCCCTTCAATATAGTTTTCCTGTAAGTAGTAAATCAAATATAAAACTACACATTTTTAATACTAATAATATTTACTAAGAAAATATTTGAGAGAGAGGATATATATATATATATATATATATATATATATATATATATATAATAATAATAATAATAATAATAATAATAATAATAATAATAATAATAATAACATTCTTCTCTTTGGATACACAAAACAATTGAATCAACATCAACATAAATCAACCATTATTTAAGATATGATAACTTATAGAAACTTTAACAACAAATAATACCTCCTTATTAGCATCATTGTTCGGATTGTCTGAAGTGCTTCCTAGTTGAGCAGCTAACATCCCAAGGTCCGCTCTTGAGTTTTTTTTGTTGTAGCATCATCTTAACAAGAGATTTTAGTTCATCTACTTCTTTTTGCATCACATCAACCTTACCTTCTAATGTTGCTTTCTCAGTTGTAAGTTGTTGCTTAAGGGTGGCAATTTTTTCATTTTTCTTCAATAAAGTTGGTGCGGTAACTCTTCTGTGACATTGCACTTGTCCTGCCTTCTCTTTTCAAAATTTGGATTGAAAAGCTATAATTGCTGATTCTTTAGACTTTTTATTTTCAGCTTGCAGATTTGTCTATGTTAATTTAAAGAAAAATAAGAATGATTCAAAAAAAAAAAAAAGAGTAACTACACAATTGGACTAAAAACATATATCATTTGACAACATCAAAGCAAATACTATAAATTAAGAATATCAAGAGTATTTAACTCAGCTGCAAGTGTAAAAGTAACAATAACTGATGACTTTATGGCCAAGACACATGAAATCCATAACCTATTTTAACCAAATTAACTTCCAATGCTTACAATAACATCCAAAGTGTCTTCATCCAATTATTTGCCCTTTGTGCTTTGACGAGTCTCAACAAACATTTCTACTTGAGTAGGTGGTTCATTATTTTCCTTAGTAGCAGCCTATAAGTTCAGTTCAAATAGCATTTATATAGAGTTAAAATAACTTTATTTTCTAAAATTAACACATACTTGATACTCAAAGACACATACCACATATACACACATAAATGCACAACAAGGTTTAAAAAATTGTACCAATCTTGCACGTATTCTTGCAAAATTTATTGGTCCTTTTTGATGTCCAAATTTCTGTTATGTCCTATTTTTCTTATTCCGCATAAACATTTTTTACATAACAAGAGACAAGTATTATAAAAAAGTCATCATATTTTTCTCATAAATGTATATAATATAATTGTGGTTCTCTCTTTTCTCTTCAAATCTTGTATCATTCTAGAATCTACTTCTCTAATATTCTTGTGAGCCATAGCAGTAGATTTAGAAAGAAGTTTTTTTCTTGTCTACAGGTAGATCCTTGAGAGTGAATCTGTACCTTACTTTTTTTCAAATTCTACCCTTTTTCTTTTGTGACCTTTTTTCCTCCAAAATCAGGTCCTTTTCTTTTGCAAGAATTTTTGTAATATTATCCTTTTCATTTGCAAAGATGCTTTTTTTTTTCTTAAATTCTGCTCCTTTTTAATTTCCTATCACCAAGGATTTTATCCTCTTAAGTGGTGGTGGTGGTAGTGATTGCTGTTGTTGTTGACCAGAAGACATTTTTTTTTTGCTTAACTTCCATATTTTTCAAGAATTTTGCACGCAATTCAGCATTTAACTTTAAATCTATCTCAAGTTCAATGGATTTTTTGAACATTTTCTGAAAAGAAAATAAAATAATGAGATTAGTATACATAAAAAATCTATTAACATAATAGTAAAAAAAATCCAATCACATATTAAAAGAACAAAAAATCTATAAGAAATGCACCTGTTCATGATAAATCACACACAAAAAAAAAGAATAAAAAATTATTCTATGTTAAGAAGAGAAATTTCATAAAAAATTAGAATCATCTTCATATTCAGCGTGTTGTAGAACAATTGAAGGATTTTTAATGAGTGTATTTGGCATGTCTTCTCTAGTCCATTAAACTTCACAATCATCCTTTGACATGAACAAGTTATTCGCTTGATCAAACAGGTATTTTTTATTAGACTCTTCGGCTTCAATATCATATTCATCATGCAAATTGAATAAATCCCTTGGTACTATTTCCATCACATAATGCTTATCTTTGTCAAAAGAGTCTTGAATATAGAAGTATTGGTGGACTTGTGAAGCTAATACAAAAGGATCATCCTATTATAGAATAAGGATATAGAATTTTTTCTCCTTATGGTCTACCTTTAGAAAAGGCAAAATTCAAAAATGAATTAATACCATGTTAGTACCCTCAGCATGTCTTGGTAAACTAGTCCACCTTTTGTCCATTGCTTTGTCAACTAAAATAAAAGATATGGACATATGTTTTAGACTAACGATAAGTAACTTTTCCAATCAAGAGCTTATTACTTCTAAAAGATTTTTAGAAGTCAATCACTAATGTTCAAAAGATAACATCTCAACCAATCATAAAACTAACAATTCATATCTAACAAACTATGCAAAAAAGCTTAAGTAATCAATCAATCACTAAATATTCTTAACAATTAAATCTTCAAACGAATTCAAAAAGATAATATATTAAATGATTTACCTATAGTCAGGTTCAATGTCTAAGATGGTGGCAGCTATAGAAAGATGAACTATTT
Source organism: Arachis hypogaea (assembly GCF_003086295.3). Lineage (NCBI taxonomy): Eukaryota > Viridiplantae > Streptophyta > Magnoliopsida > Fabales > Fabaceae > Arachis > Arachis hypogaea. Next base: position 51,298,650 of record NC_092055.1, read on the forward strand.
GATTTCCTTTTTCTGGTTTTAAAGAGACGAACTACAACAACAACAAAGAATAAAAATATAAGCAATTCATAACCATAATACTAATACTAATATTACTATGACTTCTATGACTGAACACTAGCACTAGCACCTATAAATCAAACAAAACCCACCAAAAATACTAGTTACCACATAACAAAAGCATCTTTAACCTGTCTACTGGCAAAAATTACCAAATTTTCTATCTCTTAACAAGCCAATAAGAAAATCAACAATTATATACTTCATGAACCTAGATAAATTTTTTCTGATTTATGAAATTCAAAAATTAACAACAAAATCAATTTTATTTGTATTGAACAATTATAGAGTTTCACATTTGAGAGAGAAAAAAAAAAGATAATTCATAATATATCAATAATAAAATCTCTTAAAACTAACCTAGAGGGAGTGATTGCTTCAACTTATCAGCCTTCTTAGGGTAAAAAACATAGAGGGTATACAGGTACTTGGAGCAACCAACCTTGAACTTGACTACATCTTTGCTCCGCTTGATTTTCATAGAGCGCACATCCTTCCTACGGGCTATGAGGAGAAAGTTCTTAATCTTATGAATTTGTTTCAGCTACATAAAACAAAACATGAGAGAGAAAAAAAGTTGAGTACCAAACTACCAAAGGAAAAAACTTAGAATAAGTTCTTAAATCCATTTCATCCATTTTCAAATCAAGTGATGACATTCGAATATTCCCCTCATTTTTTTCAGTGACATATTCTCTTGAATCGAGTTTATATCTTTAATATCTAAATCCCATGTTTCAAGAATAAAATACATTTCATATATTATTCTCAACTGTCAAAATACAATACAAAAAAAAAACAACTTTACTAGCTCATAAAAACATAAAAACTCAAAACCTAAACAAAACATATTGAGAAAAGTGACACTAAAAAATTACATACACTTCAGAATTCAAATGAGTTATAATGACGTCAAAGTCAAATTATTTATATTTGTTACCAAATCAAAATCAGAACATCATTATACCAAAATCAGAACCAGTTACCAAATCAAAATCATAATAGCATTATACCAAAATCAAAACCAGTTACCATATCAAAATTAGAATAACATTATACGAAATCAAAATCAGAACAATATTATACCAAAATCAAACCCCCTTACCAAATCAAAATCAGAACAGCGTTATACCAAATGAAAATCAGAACAACATTATACCAAAATCAGAACCAGTTACCAGTTGAGGGCAGAAGCTGCAACGGCCAGGAGAGGGCAGAAGTTTTGACGGCCAGGAGAAGCAGTGACGGCGCGAAGAGAGAAGAAACGACTAAGAGAACCAGCAACAGCACGGAGAGGGGAGAAATGGTCAGAAGAAGCAGCAATGGTGTGGAGAGGGGAGAAGCAGCAATGATTCTAACGCGGTTAGGAGAGCAGAGACGCAGTTTCCTTCGATGGTGAGGGCTGGGTGACGTTTAACATTGTTTCGATGATGGCTCTGCTGATGAGTGGTGTGAGTTATAGTGGATTAGGGCTAGTAGATAGAGGAAAACTTGGCAAGTCTCTACATTTTGTTCTGTAGGAGGTTGTTGAAATTTTTTAGTGTTAAAAAAATATTATGTTAAATTTTAGAGCGGGAATGAAACAAAAAATATATAATATTTGTTATATATTTATAACAATAATTTTTGAGTGTTCTACAAATTTAGTATTTATAGAGAAAATTGTTTAAATTTGTATGATTATTTATAATTATTTTTATATGTATCTTTTAATTTGTATAATTATTTAAATAATATTAAAAAAATGTTGTTTGATAAAAAAATTGTTGTAATGGTTATAAAACTGTTTTTTTAAATACTCAAAGAAAACAGTTTTATTTTGTTATTGAAACGTAATGCAAAATTGAACTTCAACAGCAACACTATAAAAATCATTGTCTAAGACCATCTAATAGAACGGTTTTAAAGTGTAGCATTTTGGCAATGATTTTTATGCATGTCTTTTGTACAATTATTTAAACAACATTAAAAAATTGTTGCTTAAAAATAAATAATGGTAACGGTTATAAAACTGTTCTTTAAAATAGTCAAAGAGAACAATTTTAGTTTGTTGCTATAAACTAATAAAAAATTGAACTTCAACAGCAACACTATAAAAACTGTTGTCTAAAACTATCTAAGATAACGAATTTAGGGTGTTGCAAAATTTGGCATTGCTAAAGCCCATATTTATTATAGTGAGTACACCATACCTGCCAAGAAAATTCACAAGCGACAAACAAGTGGTATACACTCTCAACATCCTTACCACACAACACACACACATAGTATCATTAGAATCACTTACACCAAATCTACACAACCTATCTTTGGTATTTACTCTACTTATTAAAAAAACCAAGTAAATATTTCAACTCGAGATAGAACCAATCCCCTCAAAACAGCTTTTGTGAAACTATAGCTTGATATTTTCTCTGGTATTCTTTCTTACTACAAAACCTGTGTAATACCCGGTCTAACCGAAATTAATTAAATAATAAGTTAAATAGGAGCGAAAATGGTTGGAAGATTTGGCAATTAGAATTTGATAATTTAAATATGATATTTGGATTCAGTGAATTTTTCCGAGTCGGAAACATAGTTTTCTGCGTAAAAGCACGTAGTGGAATTTTGACCGGCAGTACCGGTTGAGATCTGTCTGGTACTACAGCTGAGGAAATTGATTATGAGTAAATGAGATTAAGAAATGAGGAATTATAATTAGGGAAGGTATAAATATTTAAAGTGCGATTTAGAGCGCTAATCTTAAAGGTTTTGGCCCAAAATTGGGCCAACAGACAAAAATAAGTGAACCGGGCCTAAGTGGGCCCAAGACCCAACCTATATAAACATTAGTTATGAGCATTTCATCTCATTTTACCCTAAAGAGAAGGGTTGGGGCGCTGAAATTGAGAAGAGAGAAGAGAAGAGAGAAAACCTAACTCTCTTTGATCTTCAAACCACCATAACTTGAGCTACGGAGCTCCGATTGACGAGCCGTTTGTGGCAACGCATCGCTCTTCTCATCCTCTACAATTCTATCTAAGTTTTGTGGTGAGTATTCCATTCATCTTTGCCCAGTTTTCAAAATTCTCCACTGTTACACGTTTTTGGGTAGTTAGTGTTGAAATCTTGTGATTTTGGGTGTTTAGGGATACTCCAACATGGATTCTAAGTGGGTTCTATCCCTACTTCATATGGGCTGAGGTAAGAAGTGCTCAAACCCTTGTGATTTGTCATTTTTATGAGCTCTAGGTTAATGTATGTATGTGATATTGGTTATGTTAGTGTATTTGGTGATGTTGGTGCACAATTGGGAGATTGGTATTGCTTGAGGAGCTTTGATGAGGCTTGGAGCTAAGTTTGGTGAAGACTTCCATAGAAGAGGCTCAATTGGTTTGGCTACAAGAGGTACGATTTAAGTTTCATTTAAGTACCGTGTGTTGTGATGAGAATTCCTAGGCTAGATGCCCCTAGGATTAAGTTTGGATTGTGTAAATGGTTGGTGCTAATATGCATAGTTGGTATGTAATGTGAATTAATGATTGGGTTGAGAATTGTGTAGCCTTGTATGTTTGGTGTATTGAGAATTTGATGTATTGGGTAATGAGTATTGATTTGTGGTTTATGCATTTAAATTGTGAAATTGGGCCGGAGGCCGGAAGAAGGTAAGAAAGGTAAGTGATGTGTGCATTGTATGATGACACAAGTGATTGGATGAATTTACGATAATGAATATATGAATGATTGGGTTGGTTATTGAATAATAAGGTTTGAGGAGTTGAAGTGTGGAATTTGGTAAATTTGGGTGAAATTATATAGATGAGGTATGTTTGGTTTTGGTTGAGACATATTATGTGGTCATATATGTGATTATGACTATTGATGCCTTGATGGTATGATGATGCATTAGAGATATGTATGTTGTGATATATGCTTGAGGAATGATTAAGGTTGATTTGTGGGTGAAACCACGTGATAGTGAGTATGATATTGATTATGTATAATGATGGTTGATTGGAAATAGTGTTGTTGAAATTTGGCATGAGGAAGAGTATATGATATGTAAATGTGTTTGAGTTTGAGAAAGTGTCAATGTGTGAGTTGAGGAGGCTTGATGTTGATTTTAGTATATTTTGATTGATTTCAAAGAAAGGGACGAAATTGGCATGTTTTGGTTGATTTTGAAAAGAGTTGAAAATGGCTTGTTTTGAAAATGGCACCTTGTGGTTTTGTATGAAAACATGGTTTTTGGACATACTTTGACGGGACATAACTTGGACTGCGGATTTCCATTTTGTGCCAAACTTGTTTAAAAATGAATTGGATCCGGGATGTCCATGCCGTTCGAAGAACGGATGAAAAATGATTTAAAATGAGAAAGTTATGACCGTCGGAAGATTGGGGGTTGAATCTGTAAATTCTGCAGCTTTTAACTTAGAAAATTTTTAGCAGAACGACCCTACGCGCGTAGGCGCACTTGGCGCGTGCGCGCCGTTCTTCCAGAAATCACCATCCACGCGTGCGCGTGGTGTGCGCGGACGCGTCGATGCGCTGCATCATATGCCCAGCTATTTTCCGGAGAGTTGTGCCAGAGTTGTGCCAGTTTTGTGCCTGGGCGCAAGAGCACCCACGCGTACGCGTGGCTGACGCTTGCGCGCCGTTTGGATATTTTTCAACCCGCGCGTTCGCGCCTATGACACTTGCGCGTCGATGAGTTTTTGGCCATCCGCGCGTGCGCGTGGAGTGCGCATACGCGTGGCCCTGTTTTCATGCCAAAGTTGATTTTTGAGTTTTAAAAGCCAAATCTCTTACTTCTAATCCTCCGATCTCACCCCTTATGTATTAAATCATTATGATATGTCTAGCAATGAGAAAGGAGCTAGGGGATGTGGTAACTTGCGAGTGAAGCAAGGGGAAAGGTTATGATCAATGATGATCAAAGATGATTATATGAGATATGGAGGATGACGGTGGAAGTACCGTGTATGCCATGAGCCGAAGGGCTATATTTATTGATCAATGGCCGGTTCTTGATTGAACCATGAGCCGAATGGCTGAGTTATTGCCAGGTTACGGCAAAGCTATTATTGTTTATGGCTGAGTATAATGCATATATGATAAATGAATGATTGTGTTAAATGGATAATAATGAAAAATGCTGAAATATGATGTGTGACCCCGGGTAGTAGGCAGTGGCGTTGTCCACTTGCTCCGGGTATGAGACGGGAACGGATGTTTATGATAAATGAGTTTAATTGTGGAGTTTTGAATACATGTGTATTTGTGATACCTGGGTAGTAGTAAGGTGGTAGTTCGTCCCGCTTGCTCCAGGTTAATGTTTGAGATTTGATAACAGTGATGATTGCTTCTAAACTGAACGAATGTATGTTTTGAGACCCTGGGTAGTAGCAAGGGTTGTGGTTCGTCCCACTTGCTCCAGGACAGAGATTGAGACCCTGGGTAGTAGCAAGGGTTGTGGTTCCTTCCACTTACTTCAGGTCAGAGATTGTGACGCCTGGGTAGTAGCGGTAGTAGTGGTGAATCCACTCGCTCCAGGTTGAGCTTTTAAACACCCACCTGGGTAGTAGCCGCAGTAGTGGTTGTTTCACTGGCTCTGGGTTGAGCGGGTAGTAGCAATGGGGTTGTAGCTCAAACCTACTTGCTCCGCGAGGGGTGTTTCTGTCCATGGTTAGCTACCAGGACGTGTCGGGTTGGCTATATAACCGACAAATGATATCATCAGCCATAGGGCAGGCATTCATCATTTGCATATGTTTGTATTGTTTGGGTTTGCCATTTGTTTTGGATTTCTACATCATATATGCCATGTTACCTGACTATATGCTACTTGTTCTACTTGTACCATATTTGTATTACTATACGATTGCATGATGATGATGATTATTGAATGAGATAACTGGAGCTCCCTGGGTAGACGCAGTGATGTGGTCTCACTAGCTCCAGGCGAATGTATGATGTATTGATATAGAATTGCTGAGGCAGAACAACTGGTAATGGCTTTGCTTATAATTCTGAGTCTGATTCGTGGAAGAGTCAGCGAGTTGGGAAACATGTGAAACATGAATTAGATTTAGCACTCCCTTATGACAGTTGCCTATTCATGGATTAGCGAGAACCTAAGATGAATAATTGGTGAAGAAGCTTAGGATGCTTAGTGAGTTTTATTGCAGTGCATTGTATTTATTTGGCACTTTTACCGTACTGGGAACCCATGGGCCCGGGGTTCTCATTCCGTATATATCTCTTATTTTTCAGATACAGGTCCAGGTGCTCAGAAGTGAGTTGTGGGTCGTCTGAGAGACGGCGAAGATCTTTATTTTCTCTACTTTGTGTTTTGCTTAGAATCTCTCCACCTTTATTTTGGAAAGGTTATATTATGTATTGAACTTTTTGAATTTTCCCATAGAGGCTCTCATGTTTCCTTCGGGAGAGATTAGGACATACTGTTGTCAACTACTTTCATACTGTACCCTAGCCAGCCTAAACTTCGCGGGTCGCGACTAGTGGCTATTTACTTATGTTATATATATCTATCTGTTATGTATCTCTTAATCTCCTCTACGCCTTGTCCGTATATCGTTTTCGGCTTCACGGTTTATCTTTTGTTGTCGAAACGTGAGTGATACGTCTTCGCGATTTTTATTTCTACTCTTTTCAGGCTTCTCGATTAATACTCCTTTCAAAATTACTTATATTTATTTATTAAAAATCCTCCTGAGAGTCATACCACCGTAATATCATTGACTTATGACTCGAGCATAAGGATTTGAATATTAGGGTGTTACATTATGGTATCAGAGCAGTTCGTCCTCGTGAGCCTGAGGGATGGAACTGCTTATGCTTCAATGCATACTCTGAGTCTGTGCGTGTGCTAGTTAGGGTATCTAACCGATACATCTAGCATGAAGTCCATGAGTGTACCTTTGGTACTTTGAAGCACTATACTTCCGATATTGAGACTGATCAACTTGATATCGATTGTTTGGTGTCTATAGGAACCAGATGGCACCTCGTGGGCCCGGTCGGGGACGTGAAAGAGGTCGTACTAATACGCAGGAACCGGAAATCAACCCGAATAACCCGGTAAACCTTATAGCGGCGTTGGAGATTATGGCTGCTGCTATGCAGGCCACTGCGGAGGCTCTTGGGCAATAGATAAACAATAATGACAATGGCGGAAGGGAAGCTCAGGGCCTGATGACACTGGCAACCTTCTTAAAGGTTAATCCACCTAAGTTCAAGGGAACCACCAATCCGACTGAAGCTGATACTTGGCTTCAGGCCATGGAGCGAGCACTACAAGCGCAGTTGGTGCCTGAAGAGCAGTGTGTTGAATTTGCTACCTATCTACTCACGGGAGAAGCATCGCATTGGTGGCAAGGGGCTTGACATCTCCTGCAACAGGGGGATGATCTTATCACTTGGGATGCCTTCCAGGTGGAATTCTATAAGAAGTATTTTTCGAATTCCGCCAGGACAGCAAGGAATTGGAGTTACTGCAGCTGAAGCAAGGTGCTATGTCCGTATCTGAGTATACAGACAAATTTGAGGAGCTATTCAGGTTTTTCTGCATGTGTCAAGGAGCTCCGGGAGACTTCGAGGGATGGAAATGCATTAAGTATGAAGGAGGCTCCGGAGCGACATCTTAAGTTCAGTGGGACCAATGGAGATCCGAACTTTTTCAGAGTTGGTTAATAAGAGCAGAATTGCTGAAGAGTGTGTGAAAAGGAGGGTTGCAGAGAAAGGAAGTCATAGAGAGCACAACCAAAGATTCACACCAAGGGGTCGAGAGTTTAAAGAGAGAGGATACGTACAACACTTTTCTCAAGGACAGACTAACTTTGCGACGAGTGAGGAGTCCCAAAGGAATGGTACGGAAAAACGGGCAGCGACTGTTTCTGATGTTTCGAGCTGTCAGAGATGTGGGAGTCATCACCCAAATAGGCCGTGCCGATTGGGGTTAGGTGTATGTTACAAGTGCGGGTTACCAGGGCATGTATCAAGAAATTGCCAACAAGGAGAGAGTCAGGATGCGGGCCGATTGCGACAGTAAGATTGAGGTAATTGCAATAATTAGGCTTAAAGGATAGTGCATGATTTTATAATACCGCCTGTACAGTAAAAACTAGGAATGTTGAGTTTAATATTAGACTGAGGAGCAAACCAGATGGTCCGAGTAAGGATTTTCCTTAATACAAATGGATAAATGCCTGTGATGTAAACAATTTTTTTTGTTGAAGATGATGTGTTGTGTTTGTTATGTAGTTGGTTGATTTCTGGATTTTTGGTCAAACGGATTGAACCTGTGACTTTTAGTTCCTTTGATTTAAATAGATAAGGAATGGTCCTAGATGAGGGATTTGGAAACGTTGATTTGAAATGCCAGTTATGCTAAGTTGTGGTTGAGTACTTGAGGAAGTAAGTGATAGAGCTCGTACTAGACGAGAGATCAGAATAAAGCAGCAGAAGCTTGCGGAAGCAGTAACACAGGATAGCTACGAATAGGAGCTGTGAAAGTTTACTATAATATCTTAAGTTCGAATACTAGAAGGGGTAAGTGGGTTACTGCAAGTAATGATCCCCAATAGTTGGAATTGATTGCGGCTGCGAGCTTTGATGATTCTAAAGCGGATAAAGAAATTATCATTGATGCATAATTGGATTTAGATGATGAGAGAGTGCAAGTTGTTGTGTTTGAGAGATGAGTACCATGATGTTTGGTCATAGTGACCTTGGAATTAGATTGAGATCTATAATGATTGGTTTTGAAAGACGAATGTGAGAACCATTAAATTGAAATGCTGATGCGGTACTGAGATTGGTTTGAGAGAACCCGTGACGGGTGGTAAACTCCAATTTTTGGGGAGGTACTGTTGAAAAGTTTTTCCCAAGAATTTGAAAGAGCGTCAGTTATGGTTTTGAGGATGATTTTTTTTATATGAGTAACTTTAACAAAAGAGATGTGTCTCGAATGCTTTTATAGATTATTAAAGGAAAGCGGATTCTTATGATTTTGTTAAATTGTTATTTCAAACTCATTTGCTTTCTAGAAATGAAAGGGGTTTTTGATTGATGAGTCAGAGACTTTATAACAGCAAGTCATGTAGAAATTCGAGGGTTTGAGAATAAGAAAGTAAGTTGGGAGGTTATGCTTGGAGTTGAGCTGTGATTAGTGGTAATTGGCTTGGCAGAGAGAGAGGATAGTGATGGAGTATCATTATGCTGTGGTGATGATCTTTGATTGATTATGATGTGGGACATTAACGACGATGGTAATATTATTGATGACATGATTTGAGATTTAATAGGGTGTGAGTTGATGAGACGATAAAAGTAAGGAACGAGGCTATTGGTCAGCGTTGGACGAATGACCAAGAACCTTGGACATAGAGAAATCAGAGCGCGGCAACGGAAGCGCGCAGAGTAAAAGGACCTTGGAACTGTTATGCGTTGGATACAGAGGCAGACTACACTCGCAGTGACGGATGGAATTTTCGAGGGCGAAAATTTCTGTTAGGGGGGTAGAATGTAATACCCGGTCTAACCGAAATTAATTAAATAATAAGTTAAATAGGAGCGAAAATGGTTGGAAGATTTGGCAATTGGAATTTGATAATTTAAATATGATATTTGGATTCAGTGAATTTTTCCGAGTCGAAAAACATAGTTTTCTGCGTAAAAGCACGTAGTGGAATTTTGACCGGCAGTACCGGCTGAGATCTGTCTGGTACTACAGCTGAGGAAATTGATTATGAGTAAATGAGATTAAGAAATGAGGAATTATAACTAGGGAAGGTAGAAATATTTAAAGTGCGATTTAGAGCGCTAATCTTAAAGGTTTTGGCCCAAAATTGGGCCAACAGACAAAAATAAGTGAACCGAGCCTAAGTGGGCCCAAGACCCAACCTATATAAACATTAGTTATGAGCATTTCAGCTCATTTTACCCTAAAGAGAAGGGTTGGGGCGCTGAAATTGAGAAGAGAGAAGAGAAGAGAGAAAACCTAACTCTCTTTGATCTTCAAACCACCATAACTTGAGCTACGGAGCTCCGATTGACGAGCCGTTTACGGCCACGCGTCGCTCTTCTCATCCTCTACAATTCTATCTAAGCTTTGTGGTGAGTATTCCATTCATCTTTGCCCAGTTTTCGAAATTCTCCACTGTTATACGTTTTTGGGTAGTTAGTGTTGAAATCTTGTGATTTTGGGTGTTTAGGGATACTCCAACATGGATTCTAAGTGGGTTCTATCCCTACTTCATATGGGCTGAGGTAAGAAGTGCTCAAACCCTTGTGATTTGTCATTTTTATGAGCTCTAGGTTAATGTATGTATGTGATATTGGTTATGTTAGTGTATTTGGTGATGTTGGTGCACAATTGGGAGATTGGTATTGCTTGAGGAGCTTTGATGAGGCTTGGAGCTAAGTTTGGTGAAGACTTCCATAGAAGAGGCTCAATTGGTTTGGCTACAAGAGGTACGGTTTAAGTTTCATTTAAGTACCGTGTGTTGTGATGAGAATTCCTAGGCTAGATGCCCCTAGGATTAAGTTTGGATTGTGTAAATGGTTGGTGCTAATATGCATAGTTGGTATGTAATGTGAATTAATGATTGGGTTGAGAATTGTGTAGCCTTGTATGTTTGGTGTATTGAGAATTTGATGTATTGGGTAATGAGTATTGATTTGTGGTTTATGCATTTAAATTGTGAAATTGGGCCGGAGGCCGTGAATTTTGGGCCAGAGGCCGGAAGAAGGTAAGAAAGGTAAGTGATGTGTGCATTGTATGATGACACAAGTGATTGGAGGAATTTACGATAATGAATATATGAATGATTGGGTTGGTTATTGAATAATAAGGTTTGAGGAGTTGAAGTGTGGAATTTGGTAAATTTAGGTGAAATTATATAGATGAGGTATGTTTGGTTTTGGTTGAGACATATTATGTGGTCATATATGTGATTATGACTATTGATGCCTTGATGGTATGATGATGCATTAGAGATATGTATGTTGTGATATACGCTTGAGGAATGATTAAGGTTGATTTGTGGGTGAAACCACGTGATAGTGAGTATGATATTGATTATGTATAATGATGGTTGATTGGAAATAGTGTTGTTGAAATTTGGCATGAGGAAGAGTATATGATATGTAAATGTGTTTGAGTTTGAGAAAGTGTCAATGTGTGAGTTGAGGAGGCTTGATGTTGATTTTAGTATATTTTGATTGATTTCAAAGAAAGGGACGAAATTGTCATGTTTTGGTTGATTTTGAAAAGAGTTGAAAATGGCTTGTTTTGAAAATGGCACCTTGTGGTTTTGTATGAAAACATGGTTTTTGGGCATACTTTGACGGGACATAACTTGGACTGCGGATTTTTATTTTGTGCCAAACTTGTTTAAAAATGAAATTGGATCTGGGATGTCCATGCCATTCGAAGAACGGGTGAAAAATGATTTAAAATGAGAAAGTTATGACCGTCGGAAGATTGGGGGTTGAATCTGTGAATTCTGCAGCTTTTAACTTATAAAATTTTTAGCAGAACGACCCTACGCGCGTAGGCGCACTTGGCGCGTGCGCGCCGTTCTACCAGAAAGCACCATCCACGCGTGCGCGTCGTGTGCGCGGACGCGTCGATGTGCTGCACCATATGCCCAGCTATTTTCCAGAGAGTTGTGCCAGAGTTGTGCCAGTTTTGTGCCTGGGCGCAAGAGCATCCACGTGTACGCGTGGCTGAGGCTTGCGCACCATTTGGATATTTTTCAACCCGCGCGTTCGCGCGTATGACGCTTGCGCGTCGATGAGTTTTTGGCCATCCGCGCGTGCGCGTGGAGTGCGCGTTCGCGTGGCCCTGTTTTCATGCCAAAGTTGATTTTTGAGTTTTAAAAGCCAAATCTCTTACTTCTAAGCCTCCGATCACACCCCTTATGTATTAAATCATTATAATATGCCTAGCAATGAGAAAGGAGCTAGGGGATGTGGTAACTTGCGAGTGAAGCAAGGGGAAAAGTTATGATCAATGATGATCAAAGATGATTATATGAGATATGGAGGATGACGGTGGAAGTACCGTGTATGCCATGAGCCGAAGGGCTATATTTATTGATCAATGGCCGGTTCTTGATTGAACCATGAGCCGAATGGCTGAGTTATTGCCAGGTTACGGCAAAGGCATTATTGTTTATGGCTGAGTATAATGCATATATGATAAATGAATGATTGTGTTAAATGGATAATAATGAAAAATGCTGAAATATGATGTGTGACCCCGGGTAGTAGGCAGTGGCGTTGTCCACTTGCTCCGGGTATGAGACGGGAAAGGATGTTTATGATAAATGAGTTTAATTGTGGAGTTTTGAATACATGTGTATTTGTGATACCTGGGTAGTAGTAAGGTGGTGGTTCGTCCCGCTTGCTCCAGGTTAATGTTTGAGATTTGATAACAGTGATGATTGCTTCTAAACTGAACGAATGTATGTTTTGAGACCCTGGGTAGTAGCAAAGGTTGTGGTTCGTCCCACTTGCTCCAGGACAGAGATTGAGACCCTGGGTAGTAGCAAGGGTTGTGGTTCGTCCCACTTGCTCCAGGTCAGAGATTGTGACGCCTGGGTAGTAGCGGTAGTAGTGGTGAATCTACTCGCTCCAGGTTGAGCTTTTAAACACCCACCTGGGTAGTAGCCGCAGTAGTGGTTGTTCCACTGGCTCTGGGTTGAGCGGGTAGCAGCAATGGGGTTGTAGCTCAAACCTACTTGCTCCGCGAGGGGTGTTTCTGTCCATGGTTAGCTACCAGGACGTGTCGGGTTGGCTATATAACCGACAGATGATATCATCAGCCATAGGGCAGGCATTCATCATTTGCATATGTTTGTATTGTTTGGGTTTGCCATTTGTTTTAGATTTCTACATCATATATGCCATGTTACCTGACTATATGCTACTTGTTCTACTTGTACCATATTTGTATATTACTTGCCTGTATTGCTTGTGTTTGTACAACTGAGAGGCCCCTCATGTTGGTGTCGGTGGGTGTGAGGGCTGTTCTTGATGGGATGAATTGATGATACGATTGCATGATGATGATGATTATTGAATGAGATAACTGGAGCTCCCTGGGTAGACGCAGTGATGTGGTCTCACTAGCTCCAGGCGAGTGTATGATGTATTGATATAGAATTGCTGAGGCAGAACAACTGGTAATGGCTTTGCTTATAATTCTGAGTCTGATTCGTGGAAGAGTCAGCGAGTTGGGAAACATGTGAAACATGAATTAGATTTAGCACTCCCTTATGACAGTTGCCTATTCATGGATTAGCGAGAACCTAAGATGAATAATTGGTGAAGAAGCTTAGGATGCTTAGTGAGTTTTATTGCAGTGCATTGTATTTATTTGGCACTTTTACCGTACTGGGAACCCATGGGCCCGGGGTTCTCATTCCGTATATATCTCTTGTTTTTCAGATACAGGTCCAGGTGCTCAGAAGTGAGTTGTGGGTCGTCTGAGAGACGGCGAAGATCTTTATTTTCTCTACTTTGTGTTTTGCTTAGAATCTCTCCACCTTTATTTTGGAAAGGTTATATTATGTATTGAACTTTTTGAATTTTCCCATAGAGGCTCTCATGTTTCCTTCGGGAGAGATTAGGACATACTGTTGTCAACTACTTTCATACTGTACCCTAGCCGGCCTAAACTTCGCGGGTCGCGACTAGTGGCTATTTACTTATGTTATATATATCTATCTGTTATCTATCTCTTAATCTCCTCTACGCCTTGTCCGTATATCGTTTTCGGCTTCACGGTTTATCTTTTGTTGTCGAAACGTGAGTGATACGTCTTCGCGATTTTTATTTCTACTCTTTTCAGGCTTCTCGATTAATACTCCTTTCGAAATTACTTATATTTATTTATTAAAAATCCTCCTGAGAGTCATACCACTGTAATAATTGACTTATGACTCGAGCATAAGGATTTAAATATTAGGGTGTTACAACCTGCACAAAGGAGTTAGTATAGTAAATAGACTATTTTTATCAAACTTCCACATGATTATGTCCTCTCTTCCTTTTGATAATTTGGCCTCTTGAAGAGCACCATGAAGTTGACTCAGCAGTTCTAGTTTTCATTGGTATAGATCTCTCCTCCATTCAAAACTCCAAATATACTTTAACCCATCTCAAAACTTACATTCCCTAATGGTGAATCCATTTTGGTTTAAAACCGAGAACAATCTTGAAAAAACAGTCTTTAAAACACTACAATGCAACCAATTATCTTTCCAAAATCTAATCATTATCCCATCTCCTAACTCCATAGTTAAGCCATTAATCATCTTCTCTTTCATTTAATGCTCCTTGATGTAAAGTTGACAAATATCCTTCGATGACCCACCTCTAGTAGGGAGCGTCTGAGTGGATAGCATCCAAGTTAGATCAAGGTTATTACATGAGCAAACGACACTTTTCCAAAGCAGATACTCTTTCTTAGAAAATCTTCACCACCATTTAAACAAGAGCCATATTTCGGACAACTGCATCACCCACCCCCAAACCTCCAAACTTCTTAGGTGCCTGAACTATTTTCCACTTAACTTTAGCAATCCCCATTCTACCATCATCCTTACCCCAGAAAAATTGTCTCGGTAAATTAATCAACTTCTCCGCAACCGTCTTTGGCATCTTATGCAAGTTAAGGTAATAAATAGATAAGCTATTGAGAATAGATTTTATTAAAACTAGCGTACCAACTTTATTCAATACCTTAGCTTTTCTTAGACTTAGCTTTTCTTTGTAACACCCTAAAAATCAAACATATCCTGGAAAAGCTTTTGGATAGGGTGTCATTTATTTGGGAAGGAAATATCCCTCAAGCGTTAAGCAAAAGAAGAAATGAATACAAAAGGAGACTTAAATAAAAGTATATGACAGTTTCAAAAAAAAAAAAGAAAACATATAAGCATATTTGTTGAATGAAATAAAAGGAAAAAAACCAAAGATCCCATGAGTCTTGTTCCTAGCACTCGGCTAAAAAAAGAAATACCAAAGAGAATAACTATGAAAAAATAAAATGCATCCTAACTAAATTTGTTGAAGAAACTCCCATCCTTGTATCATACCATATCCTCTATTAGAACCTGCCAATACTCCACGAATATGGGTACCATTAATCCTCGCCTAACACTTTTTTCGCGAGGTAAATACCCTATTTTGCTGTGTGGGTTGAAATAGGGTCTGACATGGTGCTGAAACTAGAAAATAGGGAACGTACTTCACTCTTGAGCAAGGTTGCGAGAACCGAACCGGTCATTGAACCAGTCAAGTAACTGGTTCAATAGTTTAATGATCCAACCGTAGTTGAACCGTGGTCAAACCGGTTTTGTTATATATAAAATAAAATTATTAAAAATACAATATACTACAATTTAATCAGCAACAATGTGAATCCCACAATGTGAAATCATGGCATAAATTAAAGAATACATCATATTTAGTTCCACAATGTGAATTCTATATTCTGTAATGTATTCTTCTAAATTTTTTCAATCATTCATATAATAATAAAATTTAAAATTTCATAACCCACCTACTAACTAAACTATATCTCATCTCATCATTAAAATTCTACATTCAAATTCAAAGATTACAATTTATAACTAAAAGAAATCATGGCATAAAATACTATATCCATATTCAATCAACAATCACCAACAATCAATAATAATATCAATAATTACCTAATTAGACAAAACTCACTCAATTAATGCCAAATTACTAATTAGAAATAGCTATGAACCAATCTCAGCAGCAACATTTTCTCAAGATGTGCAAAACAAACTATCCCCTGCCCTATTAAAACCCAACTTCTCAGCCATTACAGCAAAATAAAAACCTCAGCCAATACAGCAATTATAGTAAAATTCAGAATTATAGCAATTCAAAATCTAAAATTATATTAATTCTGTTCAGCATTATAAAATTATACCAAAATTCAATTCAGCATTCAAAATCCAGGATCCGAAATTATATCAAAATTAGGAGGATAATTAGAAGAATACATTACAGAATATAGAACTCCACAATGTGATCACTAGTTTTTAACATTTATTCTCTATACTCTGTTACCACTGTATTCCATTAATAGAAAGATGGAGAAAATTACGAATTTCCATAAACAATGTAGTGAAGCAATGCATCATAGCACTATCAACTGATAATAAAAAAACAACAACAAACAAGTGAAGCAACTCAGAAATCAGAATAAATAAAATTAACAAATAATTAATGACTCATTCCACATAAACAGAGGAAACAAATCAAAAACTAAAGTGAAAAAGGGAGAAAATCAGTGAAAATAAAGAAGACCACGAAGAAGATGTTGAGGAAAGACGAGGATTGAAGAACTCACGGTGACGGCGAAGAGTCCAATGTGGCAAGGGTACGTTCGCACTTCGCAGAGCGTGGTGCTCGACATAGAGAGAGAGAGAGAGAAAGAGAGAGAGAGAGATGGCTCCAAGACAGAGGCATTTTGACGACGAGAAAGAGTCGGCTGACGAAGGCGAGGACAGAGGCGGGCTTCACGATGAGTGGCGTTAGAGATTTTTGCTAGTAAAGAATGTCATAAAAACAGTCGCGTTGTAGATTTAGTTTCTAAACCAACAAAAATCCCTTTCGTGCAAACGTTTTGGTTGTCACAAGTAACAAACCCCTTAAAAATTGATAACCGAAGTATTCAAACCTCGGGTCGTCTTCTCAAGGAACTGCAGGGAAGTATGTTCTTATTATTGGTTATGGAGATTGTAAATTTGGGGTTTCAAGAATGAGGAACAAATATGACAAATAATTTAAATGGCAATTAAAAATAAATAAATACTATAAAGCAAACTTTTGGCAAGGAATGAGAAATTAGAGGTCCTATCCTGGCTATCCTTATCAATGATGATAATAATTGAATCTTAATTCCACTTCGTTAGCCTTTACTAATATAAAGGAAGGTCAAGGGATTAATTCGTTTGATCTTCGGATCCTATTTATTTCCTAAGAAAAGATTGGGATTATTGAAGTTCAATTCAATTAACAAAGATAACAATTATCAATCATGTTGAGTTTGATAACTCCTGAGTTATTAATTTCTTAACCAAAACCAAAAGGGGAAAAGTAAATCTACTGGAATAAAAATGTCTTCAGAGTAAAAGCAATAATAGCATAAATAAAAGAAAGCAATATTAAACTGAAATACCTCAAATAGCATTAATTCAAAAGAGTAATCTGTAACATGGAAGAATTCATAAATCAAATTGCAAGAGTAAATAAAAAGGAATGGTGAACCTGATAAATACAGATAATCCTGAAAGTGAATAAAATCTTAAATCTAAATCCTAATCCTAAAGAGAGAGGAGAGAACCTCTCTTCAAACTAGATCTAAATCATAGAAAGTAACTAAATTGGCGAGCTCCCTTTGAATGGATGCACTCCTTCACTTCATAACCTCTGGTCTATGCCTTCTGGACTTGGATTTGGGCCAAAAAGGGCTTCAGAATTTGCTATGAGCGTTTTCTGCAATTTCTGGTGCGTAGGCTCTGTCACGCGTCCGCGTGGGTCACGCGGTCGCGTCATTCGGAGCTTTTCTTGTCACGCGGTCGCGTCAGTCATGCGGCCGCGTCGCTGTTGATTTGCGCTTGGCATGCGTCCGCGTCGCCCATGCGATCGCGTGGATGCCAGTTTCTTCAGAAACTCCGTTTTGCGCTTTCCTTCCATTTTTGTATGTTTCCTTTCCATCCTTTAAGTCATTCCTGCCTTAGAGAATCTGAAACTACTCAACACACTAATCAGGGCATCGAATGGAAATAAAGGTAATTAAAATAATTAATTTAAAAGCATAGGAAACATGTTTTTCACATACATCACATAATAAGGAAGGGAAAGTAAAATCATGCAATTAATATGAATAAGTGGGTAAAGGGTTGAATAAATCACTCAAACTAAGCACAAAATATGTCATAAAATATGGGTTTATCAACCTCCCCACACTTAAACAATAGCATGTCCTCATGCTAAGTCCAAGATAATGAGTAAGGTTAAAGTGGTGGAATGTCATGCAATGCAATCTAACCTAAATGCAACTACCTAAATGAGTCATGCAATTCTAATTTATTCAATCATATATAAAGCTTACATGTAGTTAAATTAATTCACATTCTCAAGGAATCATATATATACATAGCCAACCCTTAAATAATAAAGCACTTTTGCAAATGAGATGGGAAAGAAAAATATTTTACAAACTTGCAAAACAATTAGTAAATTAAGCATAGATATATGTTGATGAGTTATTGAACCCTCACTAGATTTTGTGTTTACTCTCTAGTCACTCAGTGTTTATTGGGTTAATCACTCTATTCTTCTTTTTATTCCTACTTTCTATAACTTTGTTCTTCATCTAACCAATCAACAATTATAGAATATAGTCATACCAAAGATCATGAGGTCTTTAATTAAGGTTGTAATGGGGCCAAGGTAAAGGTAAGGATATATGTATAAGGCTAAGTGAGCTAATAAGTGAATCCTCAATTAGACTAAGATCTCACCTAACATACATACTTAGTAAAACAAAACTACTTTACCTGTTTTCCCATCTTTTCACTTTTGATGTTACATGCTCATGTCTTGATCTTTATTTTTATCCCATGTGCATTGTTTTTATTTTGCATTTTGGGGAATTCTTTTGTATCCCCTTTATTCAAATGCTGAAAATTAAAATATTATAATATATATATATATATTTTTTTTAATGCACATAGCAATTTAATTATTTTAATCTCACATGAGCATGCTTCCCAAAAATTTTATTTTGATTAATTTTATTTCTTTCAACTTCTTACCCTTTCTTTTTATCATCTATGTTCCTAATAGGTTTCCCCACACTTAAACAATAAACAATTTCTATCTTAAGCTAACCAAGGATTCAACTTGGTATTTTTTTTATTTTGTTTTTCTGCTTAAGGCTAGTAATGTGGTTATTAAAAAAAAAAAGGGGATTTAAAGGCTCAAGGGGGCTAACAAAGGTGATATAAAAGGTAGGCTATTTTTAGGACAAGTGGATTAAAATCAAATAATGGCCTCAATCACTTTCTTGGTATGTATCTATATTCTACAACTGGACATATAGATTAAAACAAAGTAAAGAACATCAGAATAAAAAGAAGCGAAACACACAGGGATGAAATTATGGTTTGAATGCAACCATACAATTAATGCTCAAGACTCACAGGCTGTGTGTTCTCTAACTCAAACATCATATATCATTCATATATGTTATGCAGGTTTAGTTAAAAATTTTCATTATTCTCATAAAAAAATTATTTAGGGTGGCCTTTAAGGTTTTAATGAAATGTTATTAACTAACTAACATGTAATGCTATATATACAAGGTGTGTGGATTGTTTTAATTCTGTTAAGTCTCTAGTTTACTTCCTTTTTTTATTTTCAATTTTAACTAAGCTATCTTATGCTAAAAAGGGTAAACTATACTAATTAATCCACAGTTTCTATAACTAATAAGTTAGAATTGCAAGCTAAACTAAATAACTAAAATATGAACTAGAGTGCAAAATGCAGAAATAAAATGAAAATACATAAAAGTAGCAGTGTATAAGTACTCAGAAAATAAAAATAAAAATAAAGAGAAAAATACAGAAAAATATCCAAAATAAAAGAAAAAGAGTCTGTAGTGGTTCACCAAAATAATATGCCAGAGATGGCGACCTCCCCACACTTAAAATGAAGCATCGTCCCTGATGCTCACTCAAGTAGGGTGTGAAGGGGTGTCATCACTGGAAGGGATGGTAGCTGGAGTCTCTGTGGTGGTGGTCTGAGGAACTGGCTGCTGCAGAGGAGGTGCTGTCTGGATAGGGATCTCAGGATCTGTAGCATGAATCTGTTGTGGAACCTCTGCCTGTGGTGCAGCTTGCTCTGTGCCTGCCTGCTCTGTCTCTTCCTGGGGATAGGTCTCAGCCTCCGAATCATCCGCCTCCTCCTCAGATGCCTCGGATGGTGTGTCAGGCTCGGAGGGGATGTCGCCAGAGCATATCATTAGTTTCAGGTGCTCATAGCGTCGCTTGTTGCGACGCTCCATCTGGTCAAGTCGTCAAAACAAGCGGTGCACTAGATGATAGATGGGCTCTGGGGTAGGTGGAGGTGCAGTGGTGGTGGCAGGTGTGGCTGTGGAGGAAGAGGGGCCGGCAGAAGGTGTGGCTGTCTCAGCAGTGGCAGTCAGGAATGGAGGTCTGTAGCCCAAGGCCAGAAAGTTCCTGCTGTGCAGGATAATCTTCTTGCATTCTGCAGCAGGTGGCCTCTCATCAGCATCCTCCCATGGCACGTCAGCTCGACGGCCCAGCTGTGTAACCAGATAGGAAAAGGGAAGAGTGCCTCGGACGTGGACCCTGGCCATATAGTGCCGGATAAAGCATGGCAGGTATAGGTCCTTACCCTCCATCACACACCAAAGAAGGGTGATCATAGCGGCTGGTATCTCAGTCTCGTGAGTACTCGGCATAATGTAGTTGCTGAATATCTGATGCCATAGCCGAGCCTCATCGTTCAGGTAAATCTGCTTGATCCCCTTGGGCATGGTGGTGTTTGGTAGGCGAAATTGTGATCATCAATGGCGCCATCAACATGGTACGCTCAATTGTAATCTCAACTCTTTATCACAACTTCGCACAACTAACCAGCAAGTGCACTGGGTCGTCCAAGTAATAAACCTTACGTGAGTAAGGGTCGATCCCACGGAGATTGTTGGTATGAAGCAAGCTATGGTCATCTTGTAAATCTCAGTCAGGCGGATTCAAATGGTTATGGAGGATGAATGATTAAAAGATAAATAAAACATAAAATAAAGATAGAGATACTTATGTAATTCATTGGTGAGAATTTCAGATAAGCGTATGAAGATGCTTTGTCCCTTCCGTCTCTCTGCTTTTCTACTGTCTTTATCCAATCCTTCTTACTCCTTTTCATGGCAAGCTGTATGTTGGGCATCACCGTTGTCAGTGGCTACAATCCCGTCCTCTCAGTGAAAATGTTCAACGCACTCTATCACAGCACAACTATTCATCTGTCGGTTCTCGATCATGTCGGAATAGAATCCAGTGATTCTTTTGCGTCTGTCACTAACGCCCCACAATCACGAGTTTGAAGCTCGTCACAGTCATTCAATCCTTGAATCCTACTCAGAATACCACAGACAAGGTTTAGACCTTCCGGATTCTCAAGAATACCGCCATCAATTCTAGCTTATACCACGAAGATTCTGATTAAGGAATCCAAGAGATAAACACTCAATCGAAGGTAGAACGGAGGTGGTTGTCAGGCACACGTTCATAGGTGAGAATGATGATGAGTGTCACGGATCATCACATTCATCAAGTTGAAGAACAAGTGATATCTTAGAACAAGAACAAGCTGAATTGAATAGAAGAACAATAGTAATTGCATTGATACTTGAGGTACAGCAGAGCTCCACACCTTAATCTATGGTGTGTAGAAACTCCACCGTTGAAAATACATAAGAACATGGTCTAGGCATGGCCATGAGGCCAGCCCCAAAACGTGATCTAAGGTAGCATAGAACTACTCAAAGATTCCTCTTCGATTCTCTTAATACAATAGCAAAAGGTCCTATTTATAGAGAACTAGTAGCTTAGGGTTTACAAAAATGAGTAAATGACGTAAATATCCACTTCTGGGCCCACTTGGTGTGTGCTTGGGCTGAGCATTGAAGCATTTTCGTGTAGAGACTTTCCTGGAGTTAAACGCCAGCTTTTGGGCCAGTTTGGGCGTTTAACTCCCACTTTGGTGCCAGTTCCGGCGTTTAACGCTGGGAATTCTTGAGCTGACTTTGAACGCAGATTTGGGCCATCAAATCTCGGGCAAAGTATGGACTATTATATATTGCTGGAAAGCCCAGGATGTCTACTTTCCAACGCAATTAAGAGCGCACCAATTGAGCTTCTGTAGCTCCAGAAAATCCACTTTGAGTGCAGGGAGGTCAGAATCCAACAGCATCTGCAGTCCTTTTCAGCCTCTGAATCAGATTTTTGCTCAGGTCCCTCAATTTCAGCCAGAAAATACCTGAAATCACGGAAAAACACACAAACTCATAGTAAAGTCCAGAAAAGTGAATTTTAAATAAAAACTAATAAAAATATAATAAAAACTAACTAAAACATGCTAAAAACATACTAAAAACAATGCCAAAAAGCATATAAATTATCCGCTCATCACAACACCAAACTTAAATTGTTGCTTGTCCCCAAGCAACTGAAAATAAAATAGGATAAAAAGAAGAGAATGTACAATGAATTCCAAAAACATCTATGAAGATCAGTATTAATTAGATGAGCGGGGCTTTTAGCTTTTTGCTTCTGAACAGTTTTGGCATCTCATTTTATCCTTTGAAGTTCAGAATGATTGGCATCTATAGGAACTCAGAATCCAGATAGTGTTACCGACTCTCCTAGTTAAGTATGTTGATTCTTGAACATAGCTACTTTATGAGTCTTGGCCGTGGCCCTAAGCACTTTGTTTTCCAGTATTACCACCGGATACATAAATGCCACAAACACATAACTGGGTGAACTTTTTTAGATTGTGACTCAGCTTTGCTAGAGTCCTCAATTAGAGGTGTCCAGGGTTCTTAAGCACACTCTTCTTTTTGCTTTGGACCTCGACTTTAACCGCTCAATTTCAAGTTTTCACTTGACACCTTCACGCCACAAGCACATGATTAGGGACAGCTTGTTTTAGCCGCTTAGGCCAGGATTTTATTCCTGTGGGCCCTCCTATCCACTGATGCTCAAAGCCTTGGATCCTTTTTATCACCCTTGCCTTTTGGTTTAAAGGGGTATTGGCTTTTTCTGCTTGCTTTTTCTTTTTTTTCCCATATATCTTTTTTTTTTCTGCAAGCTTTTCACTGCTTTTTCTTGCTTCAAGAATCAATTTTATGATTTTTCAGATCATCAGATAACATTTCTCCTTTTCCTTTCATTCTTTCAAGAGCCAACAATTTTAACATTCATAAATAATCAAATTCAAAAATATGCACTGTTCAAGCATTCATTCAGAAAAACAATAGCATTGCCACCACATCAAGATAATTAAACTGTTTTAAAATTAGAAATTCATGCACTTCTTTTTCTTTTTCAATTAAAAACATTTTTCATTTAGGAAAGGTGATGGATTCATAGGACACTCATAGCTTTAAGGCATAGACACTAAGACACTAATGATCATAAGACACAAACATAGATAAACATAAGCATAAAAAAATTCAAAAAACAGGAAAGTAAAGAATAAGGAGATTAAAGAACGGGTCCACCTTAGTGATGGTGGCTTGTTCTTCCTCTTGAAGATCTTATGGAGTTCTTGAGCTCCTCAATGTCTCTTCCTTGCCTTTGTTGCTCCTCTCTCATGATTCTTTGATCTTCTTTAATTTCATGGAGGAGGATGGAATGTTCTTGGTGCTCCACCCTTAGTTGTCCCATGTTGGAACTCAATTCTCCTAGGGAGGTGTTGATTTGCTCCCAATAGTTTTGTGGGGGAAAGTGCATCCCTTGAGGCATCTCAGGGATTTCATGATGAGGAATTTCCTCATGCTCATGTCCATGAGTGGAATCTCTTGTTTGCTCCATCTTTTTCTTAGTGATGGGCTTGTCCTCATCAATGAGGATGTCTCCCTCTATGTTAATTCCAACTGAATTACAGAGGTGACAAATGAGATGAGGGAAGGCTAACCTTGCCAAGGTAGAGGACTTGTCCGCCACCTTATAGAGTTCTTGGGATATAACCTCATGAACTTCTACTTCCTCTCCAATCATGATGCTATGAATCATGATGGCCCGGTCTATAGTAGCTTCGGACCGGTTGCTAGTGGGAATGATTGAACGTTGGATAAACTCCAACCATCCCCTAGCCACGGGCTTGAGGTCATGCCTTCTTAAATGAACCGGCTTTCCTCTTGAAGCTCTCTTCCATTGAGTGCCCTCTTCACAAATGTCTATGAGGACTTGGTCCAACCTTTGATCAAAGTTGACCCTTCTAGTGTAGGGGTGTTCATCTCCTTGCATCATGGGCAAGTTGAATGCCAACCTTACATTTTCCGGACTAAAGTCTAAGCGTTTCCCCCGAACCATTGTAAGCCAATTCTTTGGGTCCGGGTTCACACTTTGATCATGGTTCTTGGTGATCCATGCATTGGCATAGAACTCTTGAACCATTAAGATCCCGACTTGTTGAATGGGGTTGGTAAGAACTTCCCAACCTCTTCTTCGGATCTCATGTCAGATTTCTGGATATTCACTCTTTTTGAGTTTGAAAGGGACCTCGGGGATCACCTTCTTCATGGCCACAACTTCATAGAAGTGGTCTTGATGCACCCTTGAGAGGAATCTCTCCATCTTCCATGACTCGGAGGTGGAAGCTTTTGCCTTCCCTTTCCTCTTTCTAGAGGTTTCTCCGGCCTTAGGTGCCATAAATGGTTATGGAAAAACAAAAAGCAACGCTTTTACCACACCAAACTTAGAAGGTTTGCTCGTCCTCGAGCAAAAGAAGAAAGAGAAGAGTGAAAAAGAAGAAAAATGGAGGAGATGGAGGAGGCTTTGTGTTTCGGCCAAGGGGGAGAAGTGGTGTTGAGGTTGTGTGGAGAAGTGGTTTGAATTTGGATGGTGAGGTAGGTGGGGTTTTATGAAGGATGGATGTGAGTGGTGAAGAGAATGGTGGGATTTGATAGGTGAGGGGGAAAAGGTATTGAGGTGATTGGTGAATGGGTGAAGAAGAGAGAGAGTGGTGGGGTAGGTGGGGATCCTGTGGGGTCCACAGATCTTGAGGTGTCAAGGATAGCTCATCCCTGCATCGAGTGGCGTGCAAAAATGCCCTTTCTGCCAATTCTGGCGTTAAACGCCGAGCTGCTGCCCTTTTCTGGCGTTTAACGCCAGCTCCTTGCCCATTCCTGGCGTTAAACGCCCAGAATGGTGCCAGACTGGGTGTTAAACGCCCATTTGCTGGCCTTACTGGCGTTTAAACGCCAGCAAGCTTTTTCTCCAGGTGTGCTATTTTTTTTCTCTGTTTTTCATTCTATTTTTGCTTTTTCAATTGTTTTTGTGACTTCACATGATCATCAACCTACAGAAAACATAAAATAACAATGGAAAATAGATAGATATAACATTAGGTTGCCTCCCAACAAGCGCTTCTTTAATGTCAGTAGCTTGACAGTGGGCTCTCATGGAGCCTCACAGATGTTCAGAGCAATGTTGGAACCTCCCAACACCAAACTTAGAGTTTGAATGTGGGGGTTCAACACCAAACTTAGAGTTTGGTTGTGGCCTCCCAACACCAAACTTAGAGTTTGACTGTGGGGGCTCTGTTTGACTCTGTTTTGAGAGAAGCTCTTCATGCTTCCTCTCCATGATTACAGAGGGATATCCTTGAGCCTTAAACACAAGGGATTCTTCATTCACTTGAATGATCAATTCTCCTCTGTCAACATCAATCACAGCTTTTGCTGTGGCTAGGAAGGGTCTGCCAAGGATGATAGATTCATCCATGCACTTCCCAGTCTCTAGGACTATGAAATCAGCAGGGATGTAGTGGTCTCCAACCTTTACCAAGACATCCTCTACAAGTCCATAAGCTTGTTTTCTTGAATTGTCTGCCATCTCTAGTGAGATTCTTACAGCTTGTACCTCAAGGATCCTTAGCTTCTCCATTACAGAGAGAGGCATGAGGTTTACACTTGACCCTAGGTCACACAAAGCCTTCTCAAAGGTCATGGTACCTATGGTACAAGGTATTGAGAACTTCCCAGGATCCTGTCTCTTTTGAGGTAGTCTCTGCCTAGTCAAGTCATCCAATTCTTTGGTGAGCAAAGGGGGTTCATCCTCCCAAGTCTCATTACCAAATAACTTGTCATTTAGCTTCATGATTGCTCCAAGGTACTTAGCAACTTGATCTTCAGTAACATCTTCATCCTCTTCAGAGGAAGAATACTCTTTAGAGCTCATGAATGGCAGAAGTAAACCCAATGGAATCTCTATGATCTCATTATGAGCCTCAGATTCCCATGGTTCCTCATTAGGGAACTCATTGGAGGCCAGTGGACGTCCATTGAGGTCTTCCTCAGTGGCGATCACTGCCTCTTCCTCCTCTCCAAATTCGGCCATGTTGATTGTGTTTATGGCCTTGCACTCTCCTTTTGGGTTCTCTTCTGTATTGCTTGGAAGAGTACTAGGAGGGAGTTCAGTAACTTTCTTACTCAGCTGACCCACTTGTGCCTCCAAATTTCTAATGGAGGACCTTGTTTCAGTCATGAAACTCTGAGTGGTTTTAATTAGATCAGAGACCATGGTTGCTAAGTCAGAGTGCTTCTGCTTAGAGTTCTCTGTCTGCTGCTGAGAAGATGATGGAAAAGGCTTGCCATTGCTAAACCTGTTTCTTCCACCATTGTTGTTGTTGAAGCCTTGTTGAGGCCTCTGTTGGTCCTTCCATGAGAGATTTGGATGGTTTCTCCATGAAGGATTGTAGGTGTTTCCATAGGGTTCACCCATGTAATTCACCTCTTCCATTGATGGGATCTCAGGATCATAGGCTTCTTTTTCATATGAAGCGTCCTTAGTACTGCCTGGTGCAGCTTGCATTCCAGACAGACTTTGAGAAATCATATTGACTTGCTGAGTCAATATTTTGTTCTGAGCCAATATGGCATTCAGAGTATCAATCTCAAGAACTCCTTTCTTCTGACTTGTCCCATTATTCACAGGATTCCTCTCAGAAGTGTACATAAATTGGTTATTTGCAACCATTTCAATGAGTTCCTGAGCTTCTGCAGGCGTTTTCTTCAGATGAAGAGATCCTCCAGCAGAGCTGTCCAATGACATCTTGGACAGTTCAGACAGACCATCATAGAAGATACCTATGATGCTCCATTCTGAAAGCATGTCAGAAGGGCACCTTCTGATCAATTGTTTGTATCTTTCCCAAGCTTCATAGAGGGATTCACCTTCCTTCTGTCTGAAGATTTGGACTTCCACTCTAAGCTTACTCAATTTTTGAGGTGGAAAGAACTTTGCCAAGAAGGCATTGACTAGATTTTCCCAAGAGTTCAGGCTTTCCTTAGGTTGTGAATCCAACTATATCCTAGCTCTGTCTCTTACAGCAAAAGGGAATAGCATAAGTCTATAGACCTCAGGGTCAACCCCATTGGTCTTGACAGTGTCACAGATTTGCAAGAATTCAGCTAAAAACTGATGAGGATCTTCTAATGGAAGTCCATGAAACTTGCAGTTCTGTTGCATCAGAGAAACTAATTGAGGCTTAAGCTCAAAGTTGTTTACTCCAATGGCAGGGATAGAGATGCTTCTCCCATAGAAATCGAGAGTAGGTGCAGTAAAGTCACCCAGCATCTTCCTTGCATTATTGGCATTATTGTTGTTTTCGGCTGCCATATCTTCTTCAAGTTTGAAGATTTCTGTTAGATCCTCTCCAGAGAGTTGTGCTTTAGCTTCTCTTAGCTTTCGCTTCAAGGTCCTTTCAGGTTCCGGGTCAGCCTCAAGAATGCTTTTGTCTTTGCTCCTACTCATATGAAAGAGAAGAGAACAAGAAAGTATGGAATCCTCTATGTCACAGTATAGAGATTCCTTGAGGTGTCAAGGGAAAAGAAGAATAGAAGGAGGAGGTAGAAGAATTTGAACTTATCAAGAGAGATAAAATTCGAATTATTGATAATGGAGGAGTGTTAGTCCTTAAATAGAAGGATGTGAGAAGAGGGGAAGAATTTTTGAAAATTAATTAAAAGATTTTAAAAAGAAATTTGAAAATTTGATTGAGATTTTCGAAAACTAAGATTGGGAAAGAAATAAAGTGATTTTTGAAAAAGATTTTGAAATTAGAAAAAGATATGATTGAAAAAATTAATTTTGAAAAAGATGTGATTGAGAAGATATGATTGAAAAGTTATGGTTTTAAAAAGATATGATTGAAAAACAATTTTAAAAAGATTTGATTTTTAAAATTAATTACTTAGCTAACAAGAAAAGATATGATTCAAACATTAAACCTTTCTCAACAGAAAAGGCAACATACTTGAAATGTTGAACCCAATCATTAATTGTTAGCAAGTATTTTTGAAAATGGAAAGAAATTGATTTTGAAAGAGATATGATTGAAAAGATATGATTTGAAAAAGATTTGATTTTGAAAAAAATGAAAACTTGAAAAAAATGTGAATTAAAAACAAAATCTTCCCTCTAATGTCATCCTGGCGTTAAACGCCCAGAATGGTGCCCATTCTGGCGTTTAACGCCCAAATCTCTACCTTTTTGGGCGTTAAACGCCCAGCCAGGTACCCTGGCTGGCGTTTAAATGCCAGTTTTCCTTCTTCACTGGGCGTTTTGAACGCCCAGCATTTTTTGTTTGATTCCTCTGCTGAATGTTCTAAATCTTCAATTCTCTGTATTATTGACTTGAAAAGACATAGTTTTGAAAAATATTTTTGAATTTTTTTGATGATGAGAAACAATAAAAATGCAACTAAGATCAAATAAACAATGCATGCAGGACACCAAACTTAAAAATTTTCATATAGGAGACACTAACAAATTGAGAATGCATATGAGAAACAACAAAACACACTAAACAAGAGAATTTAAAGATCAGAGCAAGGAAATCATCAAGAGCAACTTGAAGATAAATGAAGACACATGCATGTAATTTTCGAAAAATGCAAGAAAAATAGAAACATGCAATTGACACCAAACTTAAAAATTAATACTAGACTCAAACAAGAAACATAAAATATTTTTGGTTTTATGATTTTATAAATTTTTTTGTGGTTTTTTCGAGAATTATATAGAGGAGAAAATAAAGAGAATCAAAACTTTTAATAAGAATTCCAGGAATCATTGCAATGCTAGTCTAAGACTCCGGTCCAGGAATTAGACATGGCTTACTAGCCAGCCAAGCTTTTAATGAAAGCTCCGATCCAAAACACTAGACATGGCCAATGGCCAGCCAAGCTTTAGCAGATCATTGCTTTTAATAGCAAAATTGATAGAAATCAACAAGCTCTTGTGATGATAAGTTGAAACCTCGGTCCAAAAGATTAAACATGGCTTCTCAGCCAGCCAGACTTCAACAAATCATCATGAAACTCTAGAATTCATTCTTAAAAACTATGAAGAACAAAATAGAAAATCTTTTTGTATTTTTTTGAAAATTTTTTTTTTCGAAAAATAAAAAGGAAAAGTACATAAGCTAAGCAACAAGATGAACCGTCAGTTGTCCAAACTCGAACAATCCCCGGCAACGCCGCCAAAAACTTGGTGGTCGAAATTTTGATCATCAATGGCGCCATCAACATGGTACGCTCAATTGTAATCTCAACTCTTTATCACAACTTCGCACAACTAACCAGCAAGTGTACTGGGTCGTCCAAGTAACAAACCTTACGCGAGTAAGGGTCGATCCCACGGAGATTGTTGGTATGAAGCAAGCTATGGTCATCTTGTAAATCTCAGTCAGGCGGATTCAAATGGTTATGGAGGATGAATGATTAAAAGATAAATAAAACATAAAATAAAGATAGAGATACTTATGTAATTCATTTGTGAGAATTTCAGATAAGCGTATGAAGATGCTTTGTCCCTTCCGTCTCTCTGCTTTCCTACTGTCTTTATCCAATCCTTCTTACTCCTTTCCATGGCAAGCTGTATGTTGGGCATCACCGTTGTCAGTGGCTACAATCCCGTCCTCTCAGTGAAAATGTTCAACGCACTCTGTCACAGCACAGCTATTCATCTGTCGGTTCTCGATCATGTCGGAATAGAATCCAGTGATTCTTTTGCGTCTGTCACTAACGCCCCACAATCACGAGTTTGAAGCTCGTCACAGTCATTCAATCCTTGAATCCTACTCAGAATACCACAGACAAGGTTTAGACCTTCCGGATTCTCAAGAATGCCGCCATCAATTCTAGCTTATACCACGAAGATTATGATTAAGGAATCCAAGAGATAAACACTCAATCGAAGGTAGAACGGAGGTGGTTGTCAGGCACACGTTCATAGGTGAGAATGATGATGAGTGTCACGGATCATCACATTCATCAAGTTGAAGAACAAGTGATATCTTAGAACAAGAACAAGCTGAATTGAATAGAAGAACAATAGTAATTGCATTGATACTAGAGGTACAGCAGAACTCCACACCTTAATCTATGGTGTGTAGAAACTCCACCATTGAAAATACATAAGAACATGGTCTAGGCATGGCCATGAGGCCAGCCCCAAAATGTGATCTAAGGTAGCATAGAACTACTCAAAGATTCCTCTTCGATTCTCTTAATACAATAGCAAAAGGTCCTATTTATAGAGAACTAGTAGCTTAGGGTTTACAAAAATGAGTAAATGACGTATATATCCACTTCCGGGCCCACTTGGTGTGTGCTTGGGCTGAGCATTGAAGCATTTTCGTGTAGAGACTTTTCCTGGAGTTAAACGCCAGCTTTTGTGCCAGTTTGGGCATTTAACTCCCACTTTGGTGCCAGTTCCGGCGTTTAACGCTGGGAATTCTTGAGCTGACTTTGAACGCCGGTTTGGGCCATCAAATCTCGGGCAAAGTATGGACTATTATATATTGCTAGAAAGCCCAGGATGTCTACTTTCCAACGCAATTAAGAGCGCGCAAATTGCGCTTCTGTAGCTTCAGAAAATCCACTTTGAGTGCAGGGAGGTCAGAATCCAACAGCATCTGCAGTCCTTTTCAGCCTCTGAATCAGATTTTTGCTCAGGTCCCTCAATTTCAGCCAGAAAATACCTGAAATCATAGAAAAATACAAAAACTCATAGTAAAGTCCCGAAATGTGAATTTTAAATAAAAAATCATAAAAATATAATAAAAACTAACTAAAACATGCTAAAAACATACTAAAAACAATGCCAAAAAGCGTATAAATTTTCCGCTCATCACAACACCAAACTTAAATTGTTGCTTGTCCCCAAGAAACTGAAAATAAAATAGGATAAAAAGAAGAGAATGTACAATGAATTCCAAAAACATCTATGAAGATCAGTATTAATTAGATGAGCGGGGCTTTTAGCTTTTTGCTTCTGAACAGTTTTGGCATCTCATTTTATCCTTTGAAGTTCAGAATGATTGGCATCTATAGGAACTCAGAATCCAGATAGTGTTACTGACTCTCCTAGTTAAGTATGTTGATTCTTGAACACAGCTACTTTATGAGTCTTGGCCGTGGCCCTAAGCACTTTGTTTTCCAGTATTACCACCGGATACATAAATGCCACAAACACATAACTGGGTAAACCTTTTTAGATTGTGACTCAGCTTTGCTAGAGTCCTCAATTAGAGGTGTCCAGGGTTCTTAAGCACACTCTTCTTTTTGCTTTGGACCTCGACTTTAACCGCTCAATTTCAAGTTTTCACTTGACACCTTCACGCCACAAGCACATGGTTAGGGACATCTTGTTTTAGCCGCTTAGGCCAGGATTTTATTCCTGTGGGCCCTCCTATCCACTGATGCTCAAAGCCTTGGATCCTTTTTATCACCCTTGCCTTTTGGTTTAAAGGGGTATTGGCTTTTTCTGCTTGCTTTTTCTTTTTTTTTTTTCGCATATATCTTTTTTTTTTCTGCAAGCTTTTCACTGCTTTTTCTTGCTTCAAGAATCAATTTTATGATTTTTCAGATCATCAGATAACATTTCTCCTTTCCCTTTCATTCTTTCAAGAGCCAACAATTTTAACATTCATAAATAATCAAATTCAAAAATATGCACTGTTCAAGCATTCATTCAGAAAAATAATAGCATTGCCACCACATCAAGATAATTAAACTGTTTTAAAATTTGAAATTCATGCACTTCTTTTTCTTTTTCAATTAAAAACATTTTTCATTTAGGAAAGGTGATGGATTCATAGGACACTCATAGCTTTAAGGCATAGACACTAAGACACTAATGATCATAAGACACAAACATAGATAAACATAAGCATAAAAAAATTCGAAAAACAGGAAAGTAAAGAACAAGGAGATTAAAGAACGGGTCCACGTTAGTGATGGTGGCTTGTTCTTCCTCTTGAAGATCTTATGGAGTTCTTGAGCTCCTCAATGTCTCTTCCTTGCCTTTGTTGCTCCTCTCTCATGATTCTTTGATCTTCTTTAATTTCATGGTGGAGGATGGAATGTTCTTGGTGCTCCACCCTTAGTTGTCCCATGTTGGAACTCAATTCTCCTAGGGAGGTGTTGATTTGCTCCCAATAGTTTTGTGGGGGAAAGTGCATCCCTTGAGGCATCTCAGGGATTTCATGATGAGGAATTTCCTCATGCTCATGTCCATGAGTGGGATCTCTTGTTTGCTCCATCTTTTTCTTAGTGATGGGCTTGTCCTCATCAATGAGGATGTCTTCCTCTATGTTAATTCCAACTGAATTACAGAGGTGACAAATGAGATGAGGGAAGGCTAACCTTGCCGAGGTAGAGGACTTGTCCGCCACCTTATAGAGTTCTTGGGATATAGCCTCATGAACTTCTACTTCCTCTCCAATCATGATGCTATGAATCATGATGGCCCGGTCTATAGTAGCTTCGGACCGGTTGCTAGTGGGAATGATTGAACATTGGATAAACTCCAACCATCCCCTAGCCACGGGCTTGAGGTCATGCCTTCTTAAATGAACCGACTTTCCTCTTGAATCTCTCTTTCATTGAGCGCCCTCTTCACAAATGTCTATGAGGACTTGGTCCAACCTTTGATCAAAGTTGACCCTTCTAGTGTAGGGGTGTTCATCTCCTTGCATCATGGGCAAGTTGAATGCCAACCTTACATTTTCCGGACTAAAGTCTAAGCGTTTCCCCCGAACCATTGTAAGCCAATTCTTTGGGTCCGGGTTCACACTTTGATCATGGTTCTTGGTAATCCATGCATTGGCATAGAACTCTTGAACCATTAATATCCCGACTTGTTGAATGGGGTTGGTAAGAACTTCCCAACCTCTTCTTCGGATCTCATGTCGGATTTCCGGATATTCACTCTTTTTGAGTTTGAAAGGGACCTCGAGGATCACCTTCTTCATGGCCACAACTTCATAGAAGTGGTCTTGATGCACCCTTGAGAGGAATCTCTCCATCTCCCATGACTCGGAGGTGGAAGCTTTTGCCTTCCCTTTCCTCTTTCTAGAGGTTTCTCCGGCCTTAGGTGCCATAAATGGTTATGGAAAAACAAAAAGCAACGCTTTTACCACACCAAAATTAGAAGGTTTGCTCGTCCTCGAGCAAAAGAAGAAAGAGAAGAGTAAAGAAGAAGAAAAATGGAGGAGATGGAGGAGGCTTTGTGGTTCGGCCAAGGGGGAAAAGTGGTGTTGAGGTTGTGTGGAGAAGTGGTTTGAATTTGGATGGTGAGGTAGGTGGGGTTTTATGAAGGATGGATGTG
Organism: Arachis hypogaea; assembly: GCF_003086295.3. Taxonomy (NCBI): domain Eukaryota; kingdom Viridiplantae; phylum Streptophyta; class Magnoliopsida; order Fabales; family Fabaceae; genus Arachis; species Arachis hypogaea. Next base: position 51,332,201 of record NC_092055.1, read on the forward strand.
AGTGGTGAAGAGAATGGTGGGATTTGATAGGTGAGGGATTTTTTGGGGAAGAGGTATTGAGGTGATTGGTGAATGGGTGAAGAAGAGAGAGAGTGGTGGGGTAGGTGGGGATCCTGTGGGGTCCACAGATCCTGAGGTGTCAAGGATAGCTCATCCCTACACCGAGTGGCGTGCAAAAATGCCCTTTCTGCCAATTTTGGCATTAAACGCCGAGCTGCTGCCCTTTTCTGGTGTTTAACGCCAGCTCTTTGCCCATTCCTGGCGTTAAACGCCAGTCTGGTGCCCCCTTTCTGGCGTTAAACGCCCAGAATGGTGCCAGACTAGGCGTTAAACGCCCATTTGCTGGCCTTACTGGCGTTTAAACGCCAGCAAGCTTTTCCTCCAGGGTGTGCTATTTTTTTTCTCTGGTTTTCATTCTATTTTTGCTTTTTCAATTGTTTTTGTGACTTCACATGATCATCAACCTACAGAAAACATAAAATAACAATGGAAAATAGATAGATATAACATTGGGTTGCCTCCCAACAAGCGCTTCTTTAATGTCAGTAGCTTGACAGTGGGCTCTCATGGAGCCTCACAGATGTTCAGAGCAATGTTGGAACCTCCCAACACCAAACTTAGAGTTTGAATGTGGGGGTTCAACACCAAACTTAGAGTTTGGTTGTGGCCTCCCAACACCAAACTTAGAGTTTGACTATGGGGGCTCTGTTTGACTCTGTTTTGTGAGAAGCTCTTCATGCTTCCTCTCCATGATTACAGAGGGATATCCTTGAGCCTTAAACACAAGGGATTCTTCATTCACTTGAATGATCAATTATCCTCTGTCAACATCAATCACAGCTTTTGCTGTGGCTAGGAAGGGTCTGCCAAGGATGATAGATTCATCCATGCACTTCCCAGTCTCTAGGACTATGAAATCAGCAGGGATGTAGTGGTCTCCAACCTTTACCAAGACATCCTCTACAAGTCCATAAGCTTGTTTTCTTGAATTGTCTGCCATCTCTAGTGAGATTCTTGCAGCTTGTACCTCAAGGATCCCTAGCTTCTCCATTACAGAGAGAGGCATGAGGTTTACACTTGACCCTAGGTCACACAAAGCCTTCTCAAAGGTCATGGTGCCTATGGTACAAGGTATTGAGAACTTCCCAGGATCCTGTCTCTTTTGAGGTAGTCTCTGCCTAGTCAAGTCATCCAATTCTTTGGTGAGCAAAGGGGGTTCATCCTCCCAAGTCTCATTACCAAATAACTTGTCATTTAGCTTCATGATTGCTCCAAGGTACTTAGCAACTTGATCTTCAGTAACATCTTCATCCTCTTCAGAGGAAGAATACTCTTCAAAGCTAATGAATGGCAAAAGTAAACCCAATGGAATCTCTATGATCTCATTATGAGCCTCAGATTCCCATGGTTCCTCATTAGGGAACTCATTGGAGGCCAGTGGATGTCCATTGAGGTCTTCCTCAGTGGCGATCACTGCCTCTTCCTCCTCTCCAAATTCGGCCATGTTGATTGTGTTTATGGCCTTGCACTCTCCTTTTGGGTTCTCTTCTGTATTGCTTGGAAGAGTACTAGGAGGGAGTTCAGTAACTTTCTTACTCAGCTGACCCACTTGTGCCTCCAAATTTCTAATGGAGGACCTTGTTTCAGTCATGAAACTCTGAGTGGTTTTAATTAGATCAGAGACCATGGTTGCTAAGTCAGAGTGCTTCTGCTTAGAGTTCTCTGTCTGCTGCTGAGAAGATGATGGAAAAGGCTTGCCATTGCTAAACATGTTTCTTCCACCATTGTTGTTGTTGAAGCCTTGTTGAGGCCTCTGTTGGTCCTTCCATGAGAGATTTGGATGGTTTCTCCATGAAGGATTGTAGGTGTTTCCATAGGGTTCACCCATGTAATTCACCTCTTCCATTGATGGGTTCTCAGGATCATAGGCTTCTTTTTCAGATGAAGCGTCCTTAGTACTGCCTGGTGCAGCTTGCATTCCAGACAGACTTTGAGAAATCATATTGACTTGCTGAGTCAATATTTTGTTCTGAGCCAATATGGCATTCAGAGTATCAATCTCAAGAACTCCTTTCTTCTGACTTGTCCCATTATTCATAGGATTCCTCTCAGAAGTGTACATGAATTGGTTATTTGCAACCATTTCAATGAGTTCCTGAGCTTCTGCAGGCGTCTTCTTCAGATGAAGAGATCCTCCAGCAGAGCTGTCCAATGACATCTTGGACAGTTCAGACAGACCATCATAGAAGATACCTATGATGCTCCATTCTGAAAGCATGTCAGAAGGGCACCTTCTGATCAATTGTTTGTATCTTTCCCAAGCTTCATAGAGGGATTCACCTTCCTTCTGTCTGAAGGTTTGGACTTCCACTCTAAGCTTACTCAATTTTTGAGGTGGAAAGAACTTTGCCAAGAAGGCATTGACTAGCTTTTCCCAAGAGTTCAGGCTTTCCTTAGGTTGTGAATCCAACTATATCCTAGCTCTGTCTCTTACAGCAAAAGGGAATAGCATAAGTCTATAGACCTCAGTGTCAACCCCATTGGTCTTGACAGTGTCACAGATTTGCAAGAATTCAGCTAAAAACTGATGAGGATCTTCTAATGGAAGTCCATGAAACTTGCAGTTCTGTTTTATCAGAGAAACTAATTGAGGCTTAAGCTCAAAGTTGTTTGCTCCAATGGCAGGGATAGAGATGCTTCTCCCATAGAAGTCGGGAGTAGGTGCAGTAAAGTCACCCAGCATCTTCCTTGCAATGTTGGCATTGTTGTTGTTTTCGGCTACCATATCTTCTTCTAGTTTGAAGATTTCTGTTAGGTCCTCTCCAGAGAGTTGTGCTTTAGCTTCTCTTAGCTTTCGCTTCAAGGTCCTTTCAGGTTCCGGGTCAGCCTCAAGAATGCATTTGTCTTTGCTCCTGCTCATATGAAAGAGAAGAGAACAAGAAAGTATGGAATCCTCTATGTCACAGTATAGAGATTCCTTGAGGTGTCAGAGGAAAAGAAGAATAGAAGGAGGAGGTAGAAGAATTCGAACTTATCAAGAGAGATAAAATTCGAATTATTGATAATGGAGGAGTGTTAGTCCTTAAATAGAAGGATGTGAGAAGTGGGGAAGAATTTTCGAAAATTAATTAAAAGATTTTAAAAAGAAATTTGAAAATTTGATTGAGATTTTCAAAAACTAAGATTGGGAAAGAAATAAAATGATTTTTGAAAAAGATTTTGAAATTAGAAAAAGATATGATTGAAAAAATTAATTTTGAAAAAGATGTGATTGAGAAGATATGATTGAAAAGTTATGGTTTTAAAAAGATATGATTGAAAAATAATTTTAAAAAGATTTGATTTTTAAAATTAATTACTTAGCTAACAATAAAAGAAATGATTCAAACATTAAACCTTTCTCAACAGAAAAGGCAACATACTTGAAATGTTGAACCCAATCATTAATTGTTAGCAAGTATTTTTGAAAATGGAAAGAAATTGATTTTGAAAGAGATATGATTGAAAAGATATGATTGAAAAGATATGATTTGAAAAAGATTTCATTTTGAAAAAAATGAAAACTTGAAAAAATGTGAATTAAAAACAAAATCTTTCCTCTAGTGTCATCCTGGCGTTAAACGCCCAGAATGGTGCCCATTCTGGCGTTTAACGCCCAAATCTCTACCTTTTTGGGCGTTAAACGCCCAGCCAGGTACCCTGGCTGGCGTTTAAACGCCAGTTTTCCTTCTTCACTGGGCGTTTTGAACGCCCAGCTTTTTCTGTTTGATTCCTCTACTGAATGTTCTGAATCTTCAATTCTCTGTATTATTGACTTGAAAAGACATAGTTTTAAAAAATATTTTTGAATTTTTTTGATGATGAGAAACAATAAAAATGCAACTAAGATCAAATAAACAATGCATGCAGGACACCAAACTTAAAAATTTTCATGTAGGAGGCACTAACAAATTGAGAATGCATATGAGAAACAGCAAAACACACTAAACAAGAGAATTTAAAGATCAGAGCAAGGAAATCATCAAGAACAACTTGAAGATAAATGAAGACACATGCATGTAATTTTCAAAAAATGCAAGAAAAATAGAAACATGAAATTGACACCAAACTTAAAAATTAATACTAGACTCAAACAAGAAACATAAAATATTTTTGGTTTTATGATTTTATAAATTTTTTGTGGTTTTTTCGAGAATTATATTGAGGAGAAAATAAAGAGAATCAAAACTTTTAATAAGAATTCTAGGAATCATTGCAATGCTAGTCTAAGACTCCGGTCCAGGAATTAGACATGGCTTACTAGCCAGCCAAGCTTTCAATGAAAGCTCCGGTCCAAAACACTAGACATGGCCAATGGCCAGCCAAGCTTTAGCAGATCATTGCTTTTAATAGCAAAATTGATAGAAATCAACAAGCTCTTGTGATGATAAGTTGAAATCTCGGTCCAAAAGATTAGACATGACTTCTCAGCCAGCCAGACTTCAACAAATCATCATGAAACTCTAGAATTCATTCTTAAAAACTGTGAAGAACAAAATAGAAAATCTTTTTGTATTTTTTTGAATAATTTTTTTTCGAAAAATAAAAAGGAAAAGTACCTAATCTAAGCAACAAGATGAACCGTCAGTTGTCCAAACTCGAACAATCCCCGGCAACGGCGCCAAAAACTTGGTGGGCGAAATTTTGATCATCAATGGCGCCATCAACATGGTACGTGCAATTGTAATCTCAACTCTTTATCACAACTTCGCACAACTAACCAGCAAGTGCACTGGGTCGTCCAAGTAATAAACCTTACGCGAGTAAGGGTCGATCCCACGGAGATTGTTGGTATGAAGCAAGCTATGGTCATCTTGTAAATCTCAGTCAGGCGGATTCAAATGGTTATGGAGGATGAATGATTAAAAGATAAATAAAACATAAAATAAAGATAGAGATACTTATGTAATTCATTGGTGAGAATTTCAGATAAGCGTATGAAGATGCTTTGTCCCTTCCGTCTCTCTGCTTTCCTACTGTCTTTATCCAATCCTTCTTACTCCTTTCCATGGCAAGCTGTATGTTGGGCATCACCGTTGTCAGTGGCTACAATCCCGTCCTCTCAGTGAAAATGTTCAACGCACTCTGTCACAGCACGGCTATTCATCTGTCGGTTCTCGATCATGTCGGAATAGAATCCAGTGATTCTTTTGCGTCTGTCACTAACGCCCCACAATCACAAGTTTGAAGCTCGTCACAGTCATTCAATCCTTGAATCCTACTCAGAATACAACAGACAAGGTTTAGACCTTCCGGATTCTCAAGATTGTCGCCATCAATTCTAGCTTATACCACGAAGATTATGATTAAGGAATCCAAGAGATAAACACTCAATCGAAGGTAGAACGGAGGTGGTTGTCAGGCACACGTTCATAAGTGAGAATGATGATGAGTGTCACGGATCATCACATTCATCAAGTTGAAGAACAAGTGATATCTTAGAACAAGAACAAGCTGAATTGAATAGAAGAACAATAGTAATTGCATTGATACTCGAGGTATAGCAGAGCTCCACACCTTAATCTATGGTGTGTAGAAACTCCACCATTGAAAATACATAAGAACATGGTCTAGGCATGGCCATGAGGCCAGCCCCAAAACGTGATCTAAGGTAGCATAGAACTACTCAAAGATTCCTCTTCGATTCTCTTAATACAATAGCAAAAGGTCCTATTTATAGAGAACTAGTAGCTTAGGATTTACAAAAAGGAGTAAATGACGTAAATATCCACTTCCGGGCCCACTTGGTGTGTGCTTGGGCTGAGCATTGAAGCATTTTCGTGTAGAGACTTTTCCTGGAGTTAAACGCCAGCTTTTGTGCTAGTTTGGGCGTTTAACTCCCACTTTGGTGCCAGTTCTGGCGTTTAACGCTGGGAATTCTTGAGCTGACTTTGAACGCCGGTTTGGGCCATCAAATCTCAGGCAAAGTATGGACTATTATATATTGCTGGAAAGTCCAGGATGTCTACTTTCCAACTCAATTGAGAGCGCGCCAATTGGGCTTCTGTAGCTCCAGAAAATCCACTTTGAGTGCAGGGAGGTCAGAATCCAACAGCATCTGCAGTCCTTTTCAGCCTCTGAATAAGATTTTTGCTCAGGTCCCTCAATTTCAGCCAGAAAATACCTGAAATCACAGAAAAACATACAAACTCATAGTAAAGTCCAGAAAAGTGAATTTTAAATAAAAACTAACAAAAATATAATAAAAACTAACTAAAACATGCTAAAAACATACTAAAAACAATGCCAAAAAGCATATAAATTATCCGCTCATCAGTGTTCTGACCCATGATCCAAGGAACTGTCGGGTTAAGGGCGATCCTCGCCTTTACTGCATCCCAATCAAATCGCATAAAGCGCATATCCTCCTCAGCTTTCTGATAACCATCTGTCTGATCAGTCTTAGGCAGAAGTTTCAGAACATCTTCTATCGCCTCCTCAGTAACCAGAATCTGCTTCCCTCTGAGTTCACTGCATCTAGGGAAGTTTTGAAGTAGTTGCAGTAGAATTCCCTAACCCAAGATGCATTGACCTCTATCAGGTTTCTCTCCAGGAAGAACCAGCCTCTTTGTTTGATTTGATCAGAGGTGTACTGCTAGAGTTCTTCTGGGATCTTCAAAGTTCTCTCCAGTTATAGGTTCCTGGAGGTTGCAAACACCGGATACTTAAGCTCACAGTATCGGTTTGCAAATTTAATCGGATCAGTGGCGGGAAGTAGCTGGTCGGCCTTCTCCTGCGGGGTGAAATTTTTTCTCCCGCCAGGAGGCATCATGCATGAGATCTATGATAGACAAAGATGATTCTCCTCTTTTACGTTTGCCAGTGGTAGCCTTTCCTTTTCCCTTTCTCTGGGAATCTGACATCCTGGAAGGCCGTAGAATGAGATTAGGCAGAAAGGTGGCTGGCGGTGATGGTGACTGGGTGGTGGTGGTTGGATTGGAGAAGAGAGAAGGGAGGGGAGGGGGTTCAGGGGGGCACGATAATAGGGTTTCGCGTGACCTGGGGGGGTTATAAATTTGAATCCACGCGGCTGCGTGGGGTACGCGGTCGCGTGGCTGGTGCGAAATGGGGGTGATGCGATCGCATGGGTCGCGCGATCGCATGGAAGGGATAAAAGGGGTTAGGACGCGATCGCCTGGGGCATGCGATCGCATCGCTGGAATTTATGCTAAACGCACGAATCCAGCGTCGTTCCAGCCCAACTCTCTGTCTCCTTTTGGGATTTGTGCAATCCATGCGATGCGATCGTGTCGCTCACGCGGTCGCGTGGGATTGATTGTGTGCAAGTGACACGATCGCGTCAGGCACGCGATTGCGTGGGTCATTTTGTGCTAGACGCACAATGGCCGCACAATTCCAGCCCAATTTTTTGGACGTTGGATCCTTACGCCGATTTCCAGGTCATGCAGCCGCGTGGAGGACGCGGTCGCGTGGAAAGTGTATTTCGCCATTGACGCGATCGCATGGATGATGCGGTCGCGTCGCGCACCCCTTTTTTTTGTGCAGAATGCGGAATTCAATATGTAGAATGTACTGCTTAATGTGAATGCTATGCATGATTTCAGGTTCAATAAAATAAAATAAAATTTAAAAACAAACAAAACTAAATAAAATTAAAATTGCAAAAGGAACGATCATACCATGGTGGATTGTCTCCCACCTAGCACTTTTAGTTAAAGTCCTTAAGTTGGAAATTGGAAGAGCTTCCTGCTATGGCGGCTTATGCTTAAATTCATCCAGAAATCTCCACCAATGCTTGGAATGCCAATAGCCTCCGGGGTCCCAAACTAGGCATGTAAAGCTTCTGAGCAGCTTCAAACAGAGTCTCAGGCTCCCGGGGTGACGAATGTCAGAATAGAATCCATGATCCCAAGCCTTGTTTTTAAATCCGCCTCCGTCTTGATCTATATTTTTCCATCCGGGCGGTTTAGAAAGTAAATTCTCACTATAGTGACCAAACGTTTTCCGAGATCCATTCGATTGAACATGATACCCATCCGTGCACTTCAAGTTGAAGCGTGGAACCTTATTGAACCTTGTACACCAGCTCTGAGCACGAGCCATTTCCCTCTTATTCTTAAAGCCACAGAGAGCTCTAAGCTGGCCATCTGTTTCAAGCAAACCATATTCAAGTGAAAAAGTAAAGTTAAAGGTTAAGGATTGTACCAACTTGAAGCTTGTATTGGGCGGTAATGGCCTTGGGGTAAGTGTTTCTAGTGGTTTTGTAAGTTCTACTCCCTTGTGCTCTTCTGTGAATTCCTCCACTTCTTCGTAAGATTCTTCAAATGCATCTGTATCCTGGTCAAAGTCTTCTATGTCTTCCTCATCACTCGAGTCATAGATTGGAGGTTGAGAGAAATCTACCTCTGCATCATCTTCGTATTCATTTGGGGAAGATTCTTCGATCTCAGAGAATTCACTTGCGGATGCAAGTTCATTACTAAGAGAGCTTGACTTATGACTATCATCATCAAGGGAATTTGTGTCCTGGGTTATTCCGTCTAGTTCTTCATAAACGACTTGTCTTGGAGATTGTGCAATATCCTCCTCAGCATCAACTGTAACATCCTTGACGGAGTTCTCCTCAACTATGGATTCCCATGGAGGTTCAGCGTCTCCTAGATCTTCAACCAACTCTTCTTCTTGTACAATGACAGCTTCTTCTACTTGTTCTAGTACGAATTCATGCTCTGTCTTGTCCACTGGAGTTTCTAGTGTCTCCTTCATACTACGCTCTTCATTAGATTGTCCACATGGGGCTGTGGTTGGTCCTTGAATGTTCATGCGTCTAGAAGCTAATTGAATTACTGCTTGCTCCAGTTGTCGAATGGTTGTTTGAAGTTTATTTACTGTTGCCTTGAGGCGAACCTCTGATTCTCGGGGTGATGGATTTGGACATAAAACATAGGGAAGTGGTGGTGCTTGGGAGTGATTGGATTGGAACTGGGGTAGGAAAGGATCATACGGTGGCGAATGGTGAAGAGAAGCTTGTGAGTGTGGTGGTTCGAGGTTATGTTGAGAGGATGGTCTATAGGCACGGGGTGGGGCTTGTTGGTAGTCACAAGGTTGTCCACCATATCTATCAGCTGGGTATGCATTGTAGAATGGTCATTGTCCATGATATCTTGGAGGGTGTTGTTGCCTGAAGGATTGATTAGATCCTCTTGGCTCCATCCATCCTTGATTGGTTTGACCTTGATACATATTCCTGTTGTAACTTCTATTTCCTTCAACAAAGTTAGACCCAAACTCAAAGCGAGAGGGGTGAGAATTCATAGTAGCAAATAAAATTAAAAAGGAAAAACAAAAATAAATAAACAAGCAAAAGAAAAATATTTACAATAACCAATAATAAGGCACACGTTAGCAGTTCCCCGGCAACGGCGCCATTTTGGCGTTAGAGATTTTTGCCAGTAAAGAATGTCATAAAAACAGTCGCGTTGTAGATATAGTTTCTAAACCAACAAAAATCCCTTTCGTACAAACGTTTTGGTTGTCACAAGTAACAAACCCCTTAAAAATTGATAACCGAAGTATTCAAACCTCGGGTCGTCTTCTCAAGGAACTACAGGGAAGTATGTTCTTATTATTGGTTATGGAGATTGTAAATTTGGGGTTTCAAGAATGAGGAACAAATATGTCAAATAATTTAAATGGAAATTAAAAATAAATAAATACTGTAAAGCAAATTTTTGGCAAGGTATGAGAAATTATAGGTCCTATCCTGGCTATCCTTATTAATGATGATAATAATTGAATCTTAATTCCACTTCATTAGCCTTTACTAATATAAAGGAAGGTCAAGGGATTAATTGGTTTGATCTTCGGATCCTATTTATTTCCTAAGAAAAGATTGGGATTATTGAAGTTCAATTCAATTAACAAAGATAACAATTATCAATCATGTTGAGTTTGATAACTCCTGAGTTACTAATTTCTTAACCAAAACCAAAAGGGAAAAAGTAAATCTACTGGAATAAAAATGTCTTCAGAGTAAAAGCAATAATAGCATAAATAAAAGAAAGCAATATTAAACTGAAATACCTCAAATAGCATTAATTCAAAAGAGTAATCTGTAACATGGAAGAATTCATAAATGAAATTGCAAGAGTAAATAAAAAGGAATGGTGAACCTGATAAATAGAGATAATCCTGAAAGTGAATAAAATCTTAAATCTAAATCCTAATCCTAAAGAGAGAGGAGAGAACCTCTCTCCAAACTAGATCTAAATCATGGAAAGTAACTAAATTGGCGAGCTCCCTTTGAATGGATGCACTCCCTCACTTCATAACCTCTGGTCTATGCCTTCTGGACTTGGATTTGGGCCAAAAAGGGCTTCAGAATTCGCTATAGCGTTTTCTACAATTTCTGGTGCGTGGCCTCTGTCACGCGTCCGCGTGGGTCACTTGGTCGCGTCATTCGGAGCTTTTCTTGTCACGCGGTCGCGTCAGTCATGCGGCCGCGTCATATGTGTTTTGCTTAAGGTGCGTGGTCGCGTCAGTCATGCGGCCGCGTCGCTGTTGATTCGCGCTTGGCATGCGTTCGCGTCGCCCATGCGATCGCGTGGATGCCAGTTTCTTCAGAAACTCCGTTTTGCGCTTTCCTTCCATTTTTGTATGTTTCCTTTCCATCCTTTAAGTCATTCCTGCCTTAGAGGATCTGAAACTACTCGACACACTAATCACGGCATCGAATGGAAATAAAGGTAATTAAAATAATTAATTTAAAAGCATAGAAAACATGTTTTTCACATACATCACATAATAAGGAAGGGAAAGTAAAACCATGCAATTAATATGAATAAGTGGGTAAAGGGTTGAATAAATCACTCAAACTAAGCACAAAATATGTCATAAAATATGGGTTTATCAATGAGCACAGAGACAGTGAGGAGAAGAGTGGCAGCGGATGAGACTAGGAGTGAGAGAGTCACTGAAACAATGAGAACAAGCCATGCACATCGACCTCAGACATAGCTCCACTGCCTCCTTCCTCTGCCGCTTCCGAGGGCTCCGATCATTCTTCGCTCCTCTCCAAAGCTGCCACCTTTGAAATTAGGGATTTTGCCAGTGAGAGTGAGACTGAGAATGAGGGCATTTGGGGGGTCTTCTCGTGTTTTGTTTTTTCTTTTTTTAAAAAAAAAACCAAAACAGCACCATTTTGATGTGAATGAGAGAACCGGGCCTTCGAAAAAATTGACCGGTTCAACCAGTTCATTGGTTAACCACCGGTTTGACTGGTTTTTTACCAATTTTTTATAGATTGGTTTTAGACATTAATCCAACCGGCTAACTGACTGATTCCCAGTTAACCCGGTCGAACCGGCCAGTCCGGTTCGATTTTCAGAACATTGCTCTTGAGCTCCCACAAAAGGTTAATTCCTTCTTTGGGTCCTCCTTCATTGGGTCCTCCTCCTCTCCTAATTCTTGGTTAAAGCTGTTGGGCTCGTCTTCCTCTATCTCGAAATTCGAATCGAAGTAGACTACTTCTGGTGACCGCCTCTTAGGCGCTGAAAAGTTCCTATCTAGGAAGGTTATAAGGGTAGTTGGGAGTTTTCTTCTACAATATTACGATCTAAACAGATAGTCCGGAGCATAGTAATAGTGGACATAACTACCCATTCGTGAGGGGATTATATTCATAAGTCACCTTCGGGGTCACTATGTCATCTCCACCCGATGCGCCATGGTCCTCTAGAGATAGTATGAGAAAAAGGAGAAGGGTGAGAACTCAAAAAAGTCTCAATAAGAGTATTATGTAACACCTTCAAATCTATCCCCAGCCCATTTATGGGATTTTAAAAAAGAACATAACATGGCATGTATTATGATATTTTCTTGTGGGCCCCAAGGCAAACTAAATAAAAGAAGAACAGAAACATTGGCAGAGATAAATCAAACACAAAGGGTAATAAAATAAGAATAATAAATGTAATCATAACTTAAACAGAAAAGATCTTTGAATAAAAGAAGAACAATAACATAATCACATTTTCTTTTGTACTTTTCATTACTTTTCTCGTAGCTTTTATCGAAGGTATTGAGCCTAAACCAATATAAAAAGGTGGGAGTTTTCTTTCCTAATTGAAGGTTCTTATTCCAAAAGTTTTGGCAATCACCTTTCCTTATCGAAGGATCATATGGATGTCTTGTCTTTAGAGTCACCTTCTCTTACCCAAGATCATTCTCTCGATTCAATTAACCACCAAGGTTATTTAAGATATACACAAAAAAAGGGTCATGCAAAAAAAAGGACATATATATGTACATTTTTAACATAAGAGTTATGCATATGTATTTGTAAAAATAAAGAGGGAATGTATAACAACAACAACAACAAAAACAACAACAATAATAATAATAATAGTAATAATAATAACAATAATAAATTTGCATAGAACATGTATGTACTCCCTAATTTAAAGATTTGTAATACAATAATAGTAATAACAACATTAATGGCATAAATAAAAATATCATGTAATATCATACCTTTAGAAAATATAATTGAAATGGGACATATTAAATAACCATATAGAGTTTATATAATACACATACTCTTGGCTTAAATAGCATGTAATATAATGAGTTAGGAATGATATCAATCAAGAAAATCATAAAGATATGCATGTACCTCTAATTAAAAAGTCTTATATAATGATAAATTTGTATGTGATAGAAGTTTGGATGGTGAACCAAATATATGAATGTAAAAAGAGAAAGGATTAATGTCATAAAACAAATATCAAAGATGAGAAGACAAAGCATTGGATGTATAGTAGAGACATAGATGATAATGGTTTGACATAACAATGACAAGAGAAATATAATCTATGCCAAGAATATAAAGTAAAGAAAACATAAATTTCCTACTCTTTCTAGCATCTCTTGATCGACTATGGGGCTGACTCTTGTGTTTGCACAAGGAATATTTTGTGTAGAAGAAACAGGGAAAAGATTAGTGTTGAGAGGGATGATACTTCACCTATTGGTCTATCCCTATTTATATATTTTTAGTAGTAGGTGTGACTAGGATATTTCAAATTTAAAAGAAAAAATTTGGAGTGGTTGTTAGACTTTTACCCAAATTTTAAAATTCTAAGTCTATCTTTTAATTGGCTTTTGAAATTTCAAATTGTAGTTTTGAGGAGGGTGAAGAGGGAGGGGGTTGTTACACTACCACCCTGTATTTATTCCCAAATTTCACATCATAAACTGATCGATAAAGATTACTAGATAATCTAGGTATTACGTTGGTAAAACCTTTGCCATTGGGAGAGAAAAGTTTTCACATGATCGTTACCTGTAAACAAATCTGAAAACCTTTGTCTCATGTCTGCCCTAGTTCTTACGTGTAATCTCTTGAGCCATCGCTATCCCACGCTACTTTTACCAGTCGTACTGTCTTGTTCCTCAATTGCTTTACACTTTTTTTCTAAGATCTCTACAAAGTTATGTCGTCTTTGAGTGTTACATCCTCTTGCTGTAACACATGACTTGGGTCGTGCTAGTATTTTCGAAGTTGAGACACGTGAAATACGTTATGTAGTCTTAACAAATTTGGAGGTAGGGCGATCTGGTATGCCAACTACCATATGCGTCAGAGAACTTGAAATGGATCCAAGTACCGAGGGATTAATTTTCTCACCTTAAGAGCCCTTCCTACCCTTGTGGTCGGGGTGATTTTCAACAATACGTGGTCACCTTTCTAAAACTTGAAGGGTTTCCTTTCTTGGTCTGCATAGCTCTATTGTTGACTTTGGGCGGTACATATTCTTTTCCTTATCTTCCTGATATCCTCTATGGTCTGTCTTACTAGTTCTGGCCCTAAGTATCCTTTCTCTTTTAGCCCATACCAACACAAAGGAGATTGGCATTTTCATCCGTAAAGAGCCTCATATGGTGTCATCCCGATACGAGCCTGATAACTGTTGTTATAAGTAAACTTGACCAATGGTAGGTGACCTTCTCATTTTTCTGGTTTGTCTAGAACATAGGCCCTCAACATGTCTTCTAATGGAACAAAGGTTGCCATGGAAAGGAGTATGAATGATTGGAAGAAGGCAATAGGAAAGCAAAGGTTCATAAGGAACAAAGCATCTTCATACGCTTATCTGAAATTCTCACCAATGAATTACATAAGTATCTCTATCTTTATTTTATATTTTATTCATCTTTTAATTATCAATTCTCCATAACCATTTGAATCTGCCTAACTGAGATTTACAAGATGACCATAGCTTGCTTCAAGCCGACAATCTCCGTGGGATCGACCCTTACTCATGTAAGGTTTATTACTTGGACGACCCAATGCACTTGCTGGTTAGTTGTGCGGAGTTGTGACAAAGAGTTGAGATTACAATTGTGCGTACCAAGTTGTTGGCGCCATTGATGATCACAATTTCGTGCACCAAGTTTTTGGCGCCGTTGCCGGGAATTGTTCGAGTTTGGACAACTGACGGTTCATCTTGTTGCTCAGATTAGGTAATTTTATTTTATGTTTAAGCTTTTTACTTTTTATTTTCGAAAAAAAAAAGAAAAAATAATATTTCTATTCTGTTCTTCAAAGTTTTTTAAGAATGAATTCTAGAGTTTCATGATGATTTGTTGAAGTCTGGCTGGCTGTGAAGCCATGTCTAATCTTTTGGACCGAGGTTTCAACTTATCATCACAAGGGCTTGTTAATTTCTATCAATCTTGCTGTTGAACGTAATGATCTGCTAAAGCTTGGCTGGCCATTGGCCATGTCTAGTGTTTTAGACCGAAGCTTTCACTGAAAGCTTGGCTGGCTAGTAAGCCATGTCTAATTCCTAGACCGGAATTTTAAACTAACATTGCATGATTCCTGGAATTCTCATTAAAAATTTTGAATACCTTATTTTCTATTTTTCCAATTAATTTTCGAAAAATTACAAAAATTTTTTTTTCCAAAATCACAAAAACCAAAAATGATTTGTGTTTCTTGTTTGAGTCTAGTGTCAATTTTTAAGTTTGGTGTCAATTGCATGTCTTTATTCTTCTTGCATTTTTCAAATATATGAGTTTTGTTCTTCATTAATCTTCAAGTTGTTCTTGATGATTTCCTTGCTCTAATCTTTAAATTCTCTTGTTTTGTGTGTTTTGTTGTTTTTCATATGCATTCTCAATTTGTTGTTGTCCCTAGTATACAAACTTATAAGTTTGGTGTCTTGCATGCATTATTTGTTTTGATCTTGATTTTCCATGATTAGTTTCATTTTGTTGTTTCTCATCATTAAAAAATTCAAAAAATTTTCAAAATTATGTCTATTCAAGTCAAATAATACAGAGAATTGAAGATTCAGAACATGCAGCAGAAGAATTACACAGACAAAGCTGGGCGTTCAAAATGCCCAGTGAGGAAAGAAAACTGGCGTTTAAACGCCAGCCAGGGTACCTGGCTGGGCGTTAAACGCCCAAAAGGGTAGTGTTTTGGGCGTTAAACACCAGAATGGATACCATTCTGGGCGTTTAACGCCAGGATGGCACAAGAGGTAAGATTTTGTTTTTAATTCAAATCTTTTGCAAATTTTCATAATTTTTCAAAATCAAATCTTTTTCAAATCATATCTTTTCAATCATATTTTTTCAAAATCAATTTCTTTCCATTTTATATTTTTTTCTATTTTCGAAAATCCTTGCTACAATTAATGATTTAATTCAAAAATTTCAAGTTGTTACTTGCCTATTAAGAAAGGATCAAATTTTAAATTCTAGAATCATATCTTCTAATTTCTTGTTAGTCAAGTAATCAACTTTAATTTTAAAACTTTCTTTTTTTTCATTTGATTTTCAATCATATCTTCTCCATCACATCTTTTTCAAAATAATTTTCAATCATATCTTTTTTATTTCTAATTTCAAAATCTTTTTCAAAATCACTTAACTACTTTCTCAACTTTAATTTTCGAAAATCATCAATCATTTTTTCAAAATTTCTTTTAATTATTTCAAAATCTTTTTAATTTGTTTTCGAAAATTCTTCCCCTCTTCTGACATCCTTCTATTTAAGGACTAACACTCCTCCACTATCAGCAATTCGAACTCTCTCTCTATAAGTTCGAATTCTCTCTTCTCTACCTCCTCCTTCCATTCTTCTCTTCCTCTGACACCTCAAGGAATCTCTATACTGTGACATAGAGGATTCCATACTTTCTTCTCCTCTCTTTCATATGAGCAGGAGCAAGGACAAAGGCATTCTTGTTGAAGCTGATCCTGAACCTGAAAGGACCTTGAAGAGAAAGCTAAGAGAAGCTAAAGCACAACTCTCTGTAGAGGACCTAACAGAAATTTTCAAACAAGAAGAAGACATGGCATCTGAAAATAACAACAATATCAACAATGCAAGGAAGGTGCTTGGTGACTTTATTGCACCTACTCCCGACTTCTATGGGAGAAGCATCTCTATCCCTGCCATTGGAGCAAACAACTTTGAGCTTAAGCCTCAATTAGTTTCTCTAATGCAACAGAATTGCAAGTTTCATGGACTTCCATTAGAAGATCCTCATCAGTTCTTAGCTGAATTCTTGCAAATCTGTGACACTGTCAAGACCAATGGGGTTGACCCTGAGGTCTACAGACTTATGCTCTTCCTTTTTGTTGTAAGAGACAGAGCTAGGATATGGTTGGATTCACAACCTAAGGAAAGCCTGAACTCTTGGGAAAAGTTAGTCAATGCCTTCTTGGCAAAGTTCTTTCCACCTCAAAAATTGAGTAAGCTTAGAGTGGAAGTCCAAACCTTCAGACAGAAGGAAGGTGAATCACTCTATGAAGCTTGGGAAAGATACAAGCAATTGATCAGAAGGTGTCCTTCTGACATGCTTTTAGAGTGGAGCATCATAGGTATCTTCTATGATGGTCTGTCTGAACTGTCCAAGATGTCATTGGACAGCTCTGCTGGAGGATCTCTTCATCTAAAGAAGACGCCTGCAGAAGCTCAGGAACTCATTAAAATGGTTGCAAATAACCAATTCATGTACACTTCTGAAAGGAATCCTGTGAATAATGGGATGAATCAGAAGAAAGGAGTTATTGAGATTGACACTCTGAATGCCATATTGGCTCAAAACAAAATATTGACTCAGCAAGTCAATATGATTTCTCAGAGTCTGTCTGGAATGCAAGCAGCAACAGGCAGTACCAAAGAAGCTTCATCTGAAGAAGAAGCTTATGATCCTGAGAACCCAGCAATGGAAGAGGTGAATTACATGGGAGAACCCTATGGAAACACCTATAATCCTTCATGGAGAAATCACCCAAATCTCTCATGGAAGGACCAACAGAGGCCTCAACAAGGCTTCAACAACAGTAATGGTGGAAGAAATAGGTTTAACAATAGCAAGCCTTTTCCATCATCTTCTCAGCAACAGACAGAAAATTCTAAGCAGATCCATTCTGACTTAGCAACCATAGTCTTTGATCTAAATTAAAACCACTCAAAGTTTCATGACTGAAACAAGATCCTTCATTAGAAATTTAGAGGCACAAGTGGGTCAGATGAGTAAGAAAATTACTGAACTCCCTCCTAGTACTCTCCCAAGCAATACAGAAGAGAATCCAAAAAGAGAGTGCAAGGCCATCAACATTACCCACTCGGCCGAACTTGGAGAGGAGGAAGAGGCAGTGATTTTCACTGAGGAAGACCTCAAGGGACGTCCACTGGCCTTCAAGGAGTTCCCTAATGAGGAACCATGGGAATCTAAGGCTCATACAGAGACCATAGAGATTCTATTGAATTTACTTATGCCATTCATGAGCTCTGATGAGTATTCTTCCTCTGAAGAGGATGAAGATGTTAATGAAGAGCAAGTTGCTAAGTACTTTGGAGCAATCATAAAGTTAAACGCCAAGTTATTTGGTAATGAGACTTGGGAGGATGAACCCCCCTTGCTCACCAAAGAACTGGATGACTTGACTAAGCAGAGATTACCTCAGAAGAAACAAGATCCTGGAAAGTTCTCAATACCTTGTACCATAGGCACCATGACCTTTGAGAAGGCTCTGTGTGACCTGGGGTCAAGTATAAACCTCATGCCACTTTCTGTGATGGAGAAGCTAGGGATCCGTGAGGTATAAGCTGCAAGAATCTCACTAGAGATGGCAGACAATTCAAGGAAACAGGCTTATGAACTTGTAGAGGATGTTTTGGTAAAGGTTGAAGGTCACTACATCCCTGCTGATTTCATAATCCTAGACACTGAGAAGTGTATGGATGAATCCATCATCCTTGGCAGACCCTTCCTAGCCACAACAAAAGTTGTGATTGATGTTGATAGAGGAGAATTGGTCCTTCAAGTGAATGAGGACTCCCTTGTGTTTAAAGCTCAAGGACCTCCCTCTGTAACCATGGAGAGGAAGCATGAAAAGCTTCTCTCAATGCAGAGTCAAATAGAGCCCCCACAATCAAACTCTAAGTTTGGTGTTGGGAGGTCATCATCATGCTCTGAGTATCTGTGAGGCTCTATGAGAGCCCACAGTCAAGCTATTGACATTAAAGAAGTGCTTGTTGGGAGGCAACCCAATTTAATCATATCTATTTATTTTCCATTGTTATTTTATGTTTTCTGTAGGTTGATGATCAGTGAAGTCACAAAAACAACTGAAAAAACAAAAACAGAATAAAAAATAGTATTAAAAATAGCACACCCTGGAGGAGAAGCTTACTGGTGTTTAAACGCCAGTAAGGGTAGCAAAATGGGCGTTAAACGCCCAGTCTGGCACCATTCTGGGCGTTTAATGCCAGAAAGGGGCACAGAGCTGGCGTTAAACGCCAGAAAGGGGAGAAAAGCTGGCGTTAAATGCCAGAAATGGGCAGCAACCTGGCGTTTAACGCCAGAATTGGCAATCAAGGGGGCGTTTACACGCCACATGGTGCAGGGATGAGAAATCCTTGACACCTCAGGATCTGTAGACCCACAGGATCCCCACCTACTTCATCTCTCTCTCTCTCTTCTTCACACCACTCCATAACAACCTTCCCCAAATACCCTCCATCAATCACCTCAATACCTTTTCTCCAAATTACCCTCACCTACCAAATCCTACCCTCTTCTCCATAATCTCTTCCCCAATCCACATCCATCCATCATAAAACCCCACCTACCTCACCATTTAAATTCAAACCACTTTCCCTCCCAAACCCACCCATACATGGCCGAACCTACCCCTCTCTCCACTCCTATATAAACCCATCTTCACTCCTTCATTTTCACACATCATACACACTACTTCTCCCCCTTGACCGAACCACAAAATCTCCTCCATCTCCTCCATTTTCTTCTACTCTTTTCTTTCTTCTTTTGCTCGAGGGCGATTAAACCTTCTAAGTTTGGTGTGGTAAAAGCATTGCTTTTTGTTTTTCCATAACTATTTATGGCACCAAAGGCCGGAGAAACCTCTAGAAAGAGGAAAGGGAAGGCAAAAGCTTCCACCTCTGAGTCATGGGAGATGGAGAGATTCATCTCAAAGGTGCATCAAGACCACTTCTATGAAGTTGTGGCCAAGAAAAAGGTGATCCCCGAGGTCCCTTTCAAGCTCAAAAAGGGTGAATATCTGGATATCCGACATGAGATTCAAAGAAGAGGTTGGGAAATTCTCACCAAACCCATTAAACAAGTCGGGATCTTAATGGTTCAAGCGTTCTATGCCAATGCATGGATCACCAAGAACCATGATCAAAGTGTGAACCCAGACCCTAAGAATTGGCTTACAATAGTTCGGGAGAAATGCTTAGATTTTAGTTCGAAAAATGTAAGGTTGACATTCAACTTGCCCATGATGCAAGGAGATGCACATCCCTACACTAGAAGGGTCAACTTTGATCAAAGGTTGGACCAAGTCCTCATAGACATTTGTGAAGAGGGCGCCCAATGGAAGAGAGATTCAAGAGGGAAGCCAGTTCAATTAAGAAGGCATGACCTCAAGCCTGTGGCTAGGGGATGGTTGGAGTTCATCGAACGCTCAATCATTCCTACTAGCAACCGGTCTGAAGTTACTATAGACTGGGCTATCATGATCCATAACATAATGATTGGAGAGGAAGTAGAAGTTCATGAGGTTATATCCCTAGAACTCTACAAGGTGGCTAACAAGTCCTCCACTTTGGCAAGGTTAGCCTTCCCTCATCTCATTTGTCACCTCTGCAATTCAGTTAGAATTGACATAGAGAGAGATATCCTCATTGATGAGGACAAGCCCATCACTAAGAAAAGGATGGAGCAAACAAGAGATCCCACTCATGGACAAGAACATGAGGAAATTCCTCATCATGAAATCCCTGAGATGCCTCAAGGGATGCACTTTCCTCCACAAAATTATTGGGAGCAAATTAACACCTCCCTAGGAGAATTGAGTTCCAATATGGGACAACTAAGGGTGGAGCACCAAGAGCATTCTATCCTCCTCCATGAAATTAGAGAAGACCAAAGAGTCATGAGGGAGGAGCAACAAAGGCAAGGAAGAGACATTGAGGAGCTCAAGCACTCCATAAGATCTTCAAGAGGAAGAACAAGCCGCCATCACTAAGGTGTACCCGTTCTTTAATTTCCTTGTTCTTTATTTTTCTATTTTTCGAAAATTATGCTTTAGGTTTATCTATGTTTGTGTCTTTATTACATGATCATTAGTGTCTTAGTGTCTGTGCCTTAAAGCTATGAATGTCCTATGAATCCATCACCTTTCTTAAATAAAAAATATTTTGAAAAATAAAAAGAAGTACATGAAGTTTAAATTTTAAAATAGTTTAATTATTTTGATGTGGTGGCAATACTTTTTGTTTTTCTGATTGAATGCTTGAACAGTGCATATTTTTGAATTTGTTGTCCATGAATGTTAAAATTGTTGGCTCTTGAAAGAATGATGGAAAAGGAGAAATGTTATTGATGATCTGAAAAATCATAAAATTGATTCTTGAAGCAAGAAAAAGCAGTGAAAAGCTTGCAGAAAAAATATATGCAAAAAAAAAGAAGAAAAGAAAAAGAAAGAAAAGAAAAAAGCAAGCAGAAAAAGCCAATAGCCCTTTAAACCAAAAGGCAAGGGTAAAATAAAAAGGATCCAAGGCTTTGAGCATCAGTGGATAGGAGGGCCCACAGGAATGAAATCCTGGCCTAAGCGGCTAAACCAAGCTGTCCCTAACCATGTGCTTGTGGCGTGAAGGTGTCAAGTGAAAGCTTGAGACTGAGCGGTTAAAGTCGTGGTCCAAAGCAAAAAGAGTGTGCTTAAGAGCTTTGGACACCTCTAATTAGGGACTCTAGCAAATATGAGTCACAATCTAAAAAGGTTCACCCAGTTAGGTGTCTGTGGCATTTATGTATCCGGTGGTAATACTGGAAAACAAAATGCTTAGGGTCACGGACAAGACTCATAAAGTAACTGTGTTCAAGAATCAACATACTGAACTAGGAGAATCAATAACACTATCTGAATTCTGAATTCCTATTGAAGCCAATCATTCTGAACTTCAAAGGATAAAGTGAGAGGCCAAAACTGTTCAGAAGCAAAAAAGCTAATAGCCCCGCTCATCTAATAAATACTGATCTTCATAGATATTTTTGGAATTCATTGTATATTCTCTTCTTTTTATCCTACTTTGTTTTTAGTTGCTTGGGGACAAGCAACAATTTAAGTTTGGTGTTGTGATGAGCGGATAATTTATACGCTTTTGGCATTATTTTTAGTATGTTTTTAGTATATTTTAGTTAATTTTTATTATGTTTTTATTAGTTTTTAAATAAAAATCACATTTCTGGACTTTACTATGAGTTTGTGTGTTTTTCTGTGATTTCAGGTATTTTATGGTTGAAATTGAAGGACCTGAGCAAAAATCTGATTCAGAGGCTGAAAAAGGACTGCAGATGCTGTTGGATTCTGACCTCCCTGCACTCAAAGTGGACTTTCTGGAGCTACAGAAGCATAATTGGCGCACTCTCAATTGCGTTGGAAAGTAGACATCCTGGGCTTTCTAACAATATATAATAGTCCATACTTTGCCCAAGATTTGATGGCCCAAACCGGCGTTCCATGTCAGCATAGAAATTCTGGCGTCAAAACGCCAGAACTGGCATAAAAGCTGGAGTTAAACGCCCAAACTGGCACAAAAGCTGGCGTTTAACTCCAAGAAAAGTCTCTACATGTGAAAGCTTCAATGCTCAGCCCAAGCACACACCAAGTGGGCCCGGAAGAAGATCTCTGCATTAACTACTTATTTCTGTAACCCTAGGCTACTAGTTTTCTATAAATAGGACCTTTTGCTATTGTATTTTCATCTTTCAATTCATCTTTTGATCATCTTTGAATCATGTTTTGATGATTGAACCCTCTTTGGGAGGCTAGCCATTCGGCCATGCCTAGATCTTTTGTTCTTATATATTTTCAACGGTGGAGTTTCTACACACCATAGATTAAGGTGTGGAGCTCTGCTGTTCCTCATGAATTAATGCAAAGTACTATTGTTTTTCTATTCAACTCAAGCCTATTTCTTCTCTAAGATATACACTCATTCTTTAACCTGACGAATGTGATGATCCGTGACACTCATCATCATTCTCACCTATGAACGCGTGCCTGACAACCACTTTCATTCTACTTGCAATAGCTTGAGTGCGTATCTCTTAGCCTTCTGGTTCATGATGCATGGTTGCCTCGCTTGAAAACCGAGCCTTCCATTCCATGAGATCAGAGTCTTCGTGGTATAGGCTAGAATCAATTGGCAGCATTCTTGAGATCCGAAAAGTCTAAACCTTGTCTGTGGTATTCCGAGTAGGATCTGGGAAGGGATGACTGTGACGAGCTTCAAACTCGCGAGTGTTGGGCGTAATGACAGACGCAAAAGGATCAATGGATCCAATTCCAACATGATCGAGAACTAACAGCTGATTAGCCTTACGGTGACAGCGCATTTGGACCATTTTCACTGAGAGGACGGGAGGTAGCCATTGACAACGGTGAAACCCAACTTAAGCTTGCCATGGAAAGGAGTATGAATGATTAGAAGAAGGCAATAGGAAAGCAGAGGTTCAGAAGGAACAAAGCATCTTCATACGCTTATCTGAAATTCTCACCAATAAATTACATAAGTATCTCTATCTTTATTTTATATTTTATTCATCTTTTAATTATCAATTCTCCATAACCATTTGAATCTGCCTGACTGAGATTTACAAGATGACCATAGATTGCTTCAAGCCGACAATCTCCGTGGGATCGACCCTTAATCACATAAGGTTTATTACTTGGACGACCCAGTGCACTTGCTGGTTAGTTGTGCGGAGTTGTGACAAAGAGTTGAGATTACAATTATGCGTACCAAGTTGTTGGCGCCATTGATGATCACAATTTCGTGCACCAGCCACCATGTTAGTTTCTTGGGTGATAGTTTCCATCCATCTCCTCTGACGCATGTTAAGTTCCTTCTAGTCGAATAAGTATTTTAAACTTTTGTGGTTGGAGAACACCTGAAACCCAACTCCATTTAAGTGATGCCTCCATGTCTTTATCGCGAATACTGTCACGGTAGTTCAAGGTCATGTATTGGATAGTTGACTTCATGGGTCTTTAGTTGTCTTGACCATATGCCACTACCTTCTTGTCTTACATCAGTACGCAACCCATTCCTTGTCACGAGGTATCGCAATAAACCTCAAAAACTACGTCACGGTTAGGTAAGACCAATACTAGGGCAGATGTCAAGCGATCCTTTAACTCCTGAAAGCTACTTTCACAATTTGGTGTCCAAATAAAAGGGATGTCCTTCTTGGTTAGGCAAGTCAAAGGTAGGGTTAGTTGGAAAAATCCCGTTTTGAACATTCTATAATAGCTTAACAGTCCTAGAAAACTCCATATTTTAGTCACTAATGTTGGCCTCTCCCAATTTTAGTCACTAATGTTGGCCTCCCCCTCCAACGTTTTTTTGCGGGGTAACCCTATTCCACTGTGTGGGATGAAATAGGATCTGACATGGTGCCAAAATCGGAGAATAGGGCATGTACTCCACTCTTGGGCTCTCACAAAAAGTTAATTCCTCTTTTGGGTCCTCCTCCTATCCTAATTCTTGGCTAAAACTGTTGGGCTCATCCTCCTCTACCTCAAAATCCGAATCGAGGTAGACTACTTCTGGTGATTGCTTTTTGAGTCCTGGAACATTCCTATCTAGGATGGTTATGACGAGCAGTTGGAGATTTTCTTTCACAATATTATGACCTAAATAGATAGTTTGGAGCACGATAGTAGTGGTCATACCTACCCACGCGTGCCTTGAGGGATAATATTCAGAAGTCACCCTCGGGAGTGCTGTATTGTCTCCACCCGATGTGCCATGTTCCTTTGGAGATAGTATAAAAAAAAGGGTGAGAACTCAAAAAAGTCTCAATAGGAGTGCTATGTAACACCTCCATATCTATCTCCACCCATTTATGGGATTTTAAAAAGGAACATAGCATAGCATGTATTATGATTTTTTTCTCATGGACCATAAAGCAAAACAAACAAAATAAAAGAAGAATGAAAACATTGACATAGATAAATCAAGCACAAAGGGTAATAAAATAAGAATACTAAATATAATCATAACTTTAACAGAAAGGATCTTTGAATAAAAGAAGAACAATAACATAATCACATTTTTTTTGTATTTTTCATTACTTTTCTCATAGCTTTTATGGAGGTATTAAGCTCAAACCGGTATTAAAAAGATGGGTGTCCCTTTCCCCTACCGAAAGTTCTTATTCTAAAAGTTTTGGCGATCACCTTCCCTTGTCAAAATATCATCTCGATCGATCACCTTCTCTTACCGAAGGACATACTATTTTTGTCTTTGGGGATCACCACCTTCCCTTATCAAAGGATTATTCCTTCGGTTCAATTAACAACTAAGGTTATTTAAGACATACACAATAAAAAAGGTCATGCCAAAAAAGGAATATATATATATATTTTCAACATAACAGTTATACATATGTATTTGTAAAAATAAGGATGGAGTGTATAATAATAATAATAATAATAATAATAATAATAATAATAATAATAATAATAATAATAATAATAATAATAATAATATAATGACAACAATTATAAGAATGATATCGATTAAGAAAATCGGATATGCATGTAGTTTTAATTAAAAAAGTCTTATATAATAATAAATTTATATGTGATAGAAATTTGGATGGAGAACCAAGCATATTCATGTAAAAAAAGAAATGATTAATGTCGTAAAACAAATATCAAAGATGAAAAGAGAAGGCATTGAATGTATAGTAGAAATATAGATGATAAGGATTCGGCATAACAATGACAAGAGAAATATAATCCATGCCAAGCATATAAGGTAAAGAAAACATAAATTCCTTACTCTTTCTAACGTCTGTTGATCGACTATGGGACTGACTCTTGTCTTTATACACGAAATATTTTTTGTAGAAGAAGAAGGGAGAAGACTAGTGTTGAGAGGGATAATCCTTCACCTGTTACTCTATCCTTATTTATATATTTTTAGTAGCAGGTGTGACTAGGGCATTTTAAATTTAAAAGAAGGAATTTGGAATGGTTGTTAGACTTATATCTGAATTTTAAAATTCTAAATCAATCTTCTAATTGGCTTTTGAAATTTTAAATTGCAGTTTTGAGAAGGGAGAAGAGGGAGAGACGGTTGTTACACTCTTTAAACTTGTCAATCACTGGCTTCCATGTTTTCACCAATCGTGGATTCACATTTAAATTTATTCCAAGATAATTTACTGGTAGTTCTGCTACCTTGCACCCTAATATACCACACACCCGATGTACCCAATCTGGCTAGACTTTTCACCGGAATCAAGCAAGACTTTTCAAAGTTAATACTTAACCCATACATCAATTCGAAACACCGAAATAGCATCTTATAGTTTCGAACAATCTCCTCCTCGGGTGGATAGAATAATATAGTGTCATCCGCAAACTGGAGATGAGACAACTCCATATTATCCCTCCCAATCAACAGTGGTGATATGCGCCGATTCCTAATTGCCGCTCCTATCATTTGATGCAGTACATCAACAACAAGCACAAAAAGAAAAGTAGACAATGGATCCCCTTGTTTCAAACCCCTCTCCATCCTAAAAGATTTTGTTGGTGACCTATTTATCAACACTGACATTATGCAGTACACACACATTCCTTAATTCACTCCTTTCATCTCTGACCAAAATCCATCTTTGCTAAAACAATATCTACAAAATTCTATTTGACTCTGTCATAAGTTTTTTGGAAATCCAGTTTGATGATAGCCGAAGCTTTCTTCCTCAACTTTAACCAATGAACAATCTCGCAAACAATCAATTCCCCATCGTAAATCTTCCTGCCTTTCACAAAAATACTATGCGTCTCCCCAACTAAACCTGACATAACCCGCCTCAACCTTCTTGACAATACTTTAGATACCACTTTATACACACATCCAACCATACTAATCGGTTGCAGGTCTTTGATATCCTTCGCCCCTACAGATTTTGGTGCCAATGCCACCGATGTAATGTTGGACTCTTTTGGCAACTTAGATGTCTCGAAAAACTCATCACAATTGTAGTAGTGAACTCATCTCCAATCTCTTTCCAACACTTTTTGATAAAGTTCATGTTGTACCCATTACTACCTGGAGCTTTTGTTGACTCACAATCCCATACTGCCTCCTTAATTTCTTCAACAAATGGCACTATCTCCATAGATATAGATTCTTCCTCTTCAATCCGATTAACTAGTCCTTCACGAAACCCAATCATAGGTGATACTTCTTGATGATACAAACTCTTGTAAAAATCCCTAATTGTAACCTTAATCCTTGCTTGATTCCTCACCACCCTTTCGTTGATTACCAGAGTATCAATCTTGTTATTCCTACATCTTGTTGAAGTAATGTTATGAAAATATTTAGTGTTCTTGTCTATCTCTTTTGCATGGTAAAACTGCGACATCTGTTTCTATTTTCTAATATATCTCCTTTCTAGCATACCACCTCTTGCAACATCTCACTATCGCCTTTTTTCTTGCATCTACTGTCCCATCATATGTACCATTACTAACTATATTATCAGTCTTCTTTATTTCATCCTCAAACTGCTTAATCTTCTTATCAATATCACTAAACTTCTCTTTATGCCACCTACTTATTAGTAAATTGAATGTCCCCTAAATTCTGTCATTCTTCTTTCACCATTTGCAAGAATTTCGCATGAGTGAACCATGAATCAAAGCTTTTAAAGGGTCTTAAACCCCACCCACCCTTTTATATTCCATTACCTTGGGGCAATGTTCAGAGAATCTCCTAAGTCCTCCTTTTAATCGTGTTTCTGGAAATTTCTCCAACCACTCTTTGATAACCATAATTATGTCAATACGACTACAAAATTGACTTCTAAACTAAGTAAATTTATTATCATTAAGCAATAAATTCACCAACTCGATATCTTGTACCCAACAAAATTATAAAAAGCAAAAGAACCAACTATTACTACCAAGACACCATTGTCACTATCTTTATGATCATTTTCATCGTAACTTTTAAATTTACCATTTTCATACATCATCACTATAATTTTGGCAATAACCTTTCTCAATTAAACTGCTGGTTAATGAATGATTTTTTTAAATAAATAAATGATTTAATAGTATAAAAAGTTTAAATTTAAAAAATATCATAAAAACCATTAACACATTAATTAGTAAAAAGGATCAATTAAACTAAAATTATTATAAAGGACCTAACAAAATTTATTTAAAAATAGGGACCAAAAAAATTTATTAGATGACGATAATATCTTTTAATGGTATAATCTCTTTTTATTTTAATTGGAAAAAGTTTTTATATGTATAGTCCCAATAAGCATCTTCCATCATTTAATTTTCTCAAGAATTTCTAATTTTAGTGTTCATCGTGTTATCAAATCACAACCCAAGTATTGGACATAAACCGTAACTCCATTATACTCCACCGCCTCAAGTTTGTAATTGAAAATAATTGTGACATCTTCATTTCTCAATAACATTTGTTTATCTCCAACAATTTTCGATTGCGTGAGAATTATGATTCTGCACTTATCTCCGACCTCGGCATCAAACGTTACTCAACTCTAACTCTTCACGTTCCTTTCCTTGACGGCACGTAGCTTTTGGCTGTTTCCAAGCCATGGTTTAACTTTATCAACTGGAAGTCGCTGCCAACTACGATAAGTAGTATTATTGTTAATTTGAAAACTTTAATTTCAGAAAAGATATAGATCAAAAGAAAATGTGATGTTGAAGAATTATATTATCACTCAATGAAAATAATATGGTCCTTCTCCTTAAATAAAATTTATTATGATCCTTATTAAAAATTTTAACATATTTGGTCCCTTTTTAATTAACTTTTATTAGTGCACTACTAGAAAATTAGTTATTATAGACGAATATTTTCGACGGATTTTATCCCACGGAAATACAGACAGAATTTTAGAGGGATTTTTTGTCGAAAAACAAAAAAATGAATTAGCATAAATTACAGACAGAAAAGAGAATCCGTCTATAATTCTGTCGAAAAAATTAAATTTTTTTCCGTTAAAAATGATTACAGACAGAAAATTCGTCTGTAATTAAATAGACAAAATGCTGCATTTTATTAAATTATTACAGACGGATTTTCTGTCTGTAATTTAAAATTTTCCGTTGTAAATGTTGATATTTTAGGTCTATGATAGTTGGGGTTAAGTTTATGCCCGAGCTGCATTCATTCACAGCACACAAATCAAACCTAGCATTCCCCACAGCGCCACCGCCGACGAGCTCCTTCTTCTGCTTTCCTCATCCACAGCGCCACCGCCGGCCACTTTAACCGCCGCAGCTACCTTCTCCTTCTTCTCCTCTTCTTTAAACACTGAACCAGTAGAATACAGCCCCTGTCTCTCTCGTTCCTTCTCATTCGCAGAACAAAGCAAGCTCAAGCTCCACCACCGCCGCGCCTCTCTCTCCTTTTATCCCCCTCAGTTCTGGCTCGCATACCTTCGCGCAAGCCCTAGCTCCGTGGCGACCAAAATCGGTTTCACCGTTAGTCGCGGTTCCACCTCTCTCTTTCTCCCTGTTCGAACCGATAGGGTGCGTGAACTAGGGTTTTGGTTTTGTGGCAGTGGTTGTTCATCGGAGAGCCACTGGCGATGCTCCGATTCTCAAGCATTCTAAATTCAAGGTGATCTTCGTAATGGCAGCATTATATTTTTCCCAGACTTCAACTCAAAATTCATATGATTTTTTTCGCTTATCGTAATCGATGTGCTTTCTCATTGCTTATTGTGATCTATGTGCTTTTTCAGTTTCTTTTTTAGTTTCTAATTCAAACTTTTGATTGAGGACTATGATTAGTTTGAATCTGAATTATAATTGTTTACAATATTTTGTCAGTATTAGTTTGGGAGGGAACTTGACAATGGTGGATCTTCCTGGTATAACTAGGGTTCCTGTTCATGGCCAGCCTGAAAATATCTATGATCAGATCAAGGATATTATCATGGAGTATATTAGACCTGAAGAGAGCATTATTCTGAATGTTCTTTCTGCTACTGTTGATTTTACTTCTCCATTAAATGTTATATTTGTTGTAGAAGTTTGTTGTATGCTTTGACTTCTCCTGAAATTATTTCAGGTTTTGAACAGTTTGGAGTCCGTGAAATGCCGGGTTTGATGTACATTAGCTTTGTGTTCACTCCATCATTTCCTGGTCATATTACCTAAGGATTAATGCACGTTATATATTCACATTACTATTAGACTTCTCTGGCTTCCCGGTTATACACAATAATCCAGATAAGTGCCTTGTGATGCACACTAGTATTAGGCATTCCCAAATATTGAAGAGCAAATGTAGGTTATAGATGCAAAATTTAATTGAATTAACCAGCTGCTTAGTATTTTATAATCAAGATATTATCTGATTACCCGAGTAGTTGTTGGCTCAAGCCTTGTATTTAATTTCTTTTTTCGTTTTTGGTTATTAAACAGGATTTAATTTGATAAAGTTTCTGCCTTCTCTTTCTTTGAATCTGATTTAATGTGTGACTGAGAATTTTCAGTTAAAAAGTTTGTCTTTCTCTTCTATTTTTAGGTTATTTGCATGTAAATTGGAGTTTTGAATTTTAATATACCTGCTTTGAACAGAGATGGGTGGCTTAAATATGATGAACTGGGGAAGGAAATACTGTCCATTGCACTACCTGCTGCTTTGGCATTGGCAGCTGATCCACTTACCTCACTGATCGACACAGTGTTTGTTGGCCACATAGGTACTTATTATTACAGATGGTGAATTAGTTAGTTAGTTATTAGTAACTTTCTGTTAATAGTCACTTAAATCATTAACTCAAACATACTCTTGTATAAAGTAAGCTAATTTGATTAAATTAATTTTATTTATTGGTTTGCATGTTCTTGTTTTAAACTGGTCGAAAGTATGGAATTGTAATTTATCTGCCTGCAGCTTATTTGGCTTAATTTTATTCTCACCCTGGAAGCCCATTCTGAATTGCTAGTTTGTTGTTTATTTAATAGATAGTTGTAATCTTGTAATTGTAGTTGGTGATGATGGTTACAAGTATTTGCTTGTCTTAGGTTCTGTTTGTTTGGACATACATTTGATTGATGATTGTTCTGTAGTACTTGTTCATGGAAAGTATTGCTAGTTTATGGATTAGATCTTGCTATACTGTTCCCTATGTTAAGAATGTTAGCATGTCTTATTCAAGTTTTGGTTTCCTTAATTTTATCATGGGTAGTGTTAAGATCAAAAACCATTTATTGCTTTTGGTGAAATGGTTCTTCTCATGATACTAGATATTATATGATCCCTATATGAACTAGTTATTTTCTTCCATTATTTTCTTCCATTCAAGAGTTTAATCCTTTAGGCAAAGATAGCTATCAAAATAATTGAATTTGAAGAAGATATAAGACAACAAGTGTGATAAAATGTGTGGTCAATAGTCGTAATTGTTCGGTTTAATGCTTGAATGGTAGTTAACATAATAATATTCCTCTAAATTTTGTAATCATCTCCTTGTTATTTATCGGGCATTTGTTTGATTAGAATGTGAATATAAGTGGACGAAAAGTGATTTAGTCTCTGCATATTTTTCTGGGCAATCCCTGAGCCAAGCCCATTTTAAACTTGGATGATTCTTCCTATGACTTCAATAGCCTTCACAATGTTCTCAAAAGTTTTTTGAGTTATTCTATATAATATTCAGTTATGTTGGACTCAGATTGCTGTTGTTTTTTGCAGTTCATATTTCATCTTCATAAAAAAAAGAAATAGCCACTTTCTTGAAGGAAGTCACGTCTCAGGAACCTAATCTTCATGTTGTTGACATTGATCTACCACTTATTGGAGTTTGTGCTCACAATTATTAAGTAAGGTTTAAAATTTCTTCATAGAAAATGCACATGTTCTGCATATGATATTATGCACTCCACTTTTTTTTGTTTTTCTCATTGATATCCATCTATCATGAGTATAGATTAAATTAATCTCTATGAAGGTAATGACTTTGCTAATATGTAGAAACTATAATAAGATATTCAGTCATGTTTTGCTACATTTGTAAAAGTAGTTGTGTTCATGCTTGCTACTTGAATGGTTTGGGTAAAAGATGCTGTGAAACAATTAGTTGCTGTTATTTGTTGGCTGTCATTTGGTGCTATGAATTTTCTATTTTATCTTGAGATTATGTTTAGGTGATGAACTTAATTCCAGGGAGAGGTGAGGAAGTATTTAAAAAACTGGAACAGTTTCTCTAGTTAAAATTTAGGTGTTTGCTACTCTGTTGATTGAATCAGTGCACAGGTCAATTCAACTAATTGACTTATTGTTCTTTCTTGCAATTGAACTAATCTATCATGTCAAAGTTGTTTGCATCAGTTGACCTGTTCGGTTAGTTACAGATTAGAATGGAACCAAATAAAAATGGCACATTATAAGGGTTTAGGTGGAAGGTCCAAATCAGTGGTGTGTTGCAACATGGGTTAAAGAAATTTATCTGCAATACTATTGAATTTCCCAGCCAACTTTGCTAAATCACATGTAATTTATTTAGCACTTGTAATTTTTTGTCTTAATAGAGTCATCAAATGTAAGAAAATCTCTAGTCCTCTGGTCATGTGCCTCTAGTCCACCTCCTTCAACTATATCGATTTTGGAAACATATAAGAAAATCTATTTATGTAGAAAAAGTTATATTGATAGCTAAGATAGTGGTATAGATCTTAGTACAGGTTTACACTAATAATAATTTCCATTAAATTTGCACAGTTGGATTATTTATAGTGTATGCTTTGATTTACTTGAATTATGACTCCTATTTGTAAAAGAGTGTACTAGAAATCCATTTCTTCAATGCCAAGTTTAAGGAATAAATAGGAGATGTTTTAGCTGCTCACGCTGCATATATTCAGCAGACTGGTAAAGAGTCGTATTCTGATTTTGTGCAGAATGTTATATCAAGAGCCAATATGGAGAAACGTTTGGTATGCAATTAGCCTTTGCTACAATTGAAGAAAGCTTTACTCTTTGATGATAAGCTGATACAGAAAAGATGACTACATGCACTACCTGTTACATTTTTTTTGCAGGAAAATATGGAGTCAGCTCATAGTAATAAACATCTTTAAATAGCAACAGAGATTCAGATTCATAAGAAACAGTACCTGAGTCATGATTGCAACAAAATCCCGATTCGATCGAATTCCTTTATCAAAAATCAGTAAAACACAAATCAAATGCCTATTCAAGCCTATATAACAGTAACCTCCGCGTAAATCAGCTCGCGGAACGCGTCAAATCAAAATCACACGAAAAAAACAAAGCTGAAAAATAAAGACGATCGCGAAACCGCAGAAGAATCAAGCTTCCCGATCCAGCATTTCTCCAAATTCCTTCGGATCAAAAGTGAAGAATCCCTTCGAATCCTCACAAAAATCGAGGAATCAATGAGAGAAGAAAAGATTTAGGAACAAAAAAACTCGGAGAAATGAGAAAACGAAGAAACGAGAAAACAAAGAAATGAGTCCTCGCTCTGAAAAATCGTTGAGAGCAATGATACCGTCACGCGCGGGTGCGTCACCGGCGTCTCGTGAATTCGAAGAAAAGATGACTACATGCGCTACCTGTTACATTTTTTTGCAGGGAAATATACCTGTGCACACATTATTGTCTAAATATTTATTATTCTATTTTTTTACTATTTTATTTATTTACTATCTGTTGTCATGTTAAAAGTGGACTTTAGTTACATTTCATGTAATTTAAGAGATGAATTCATGATTGGTTATCAATGACAAGGCTTCATTTATAACTATTGACTTGATCAGTGAATTTTCCAGAATGAACTTGAGGCTGCTAAATCTGAGATTCAAAGTTGGCATTCTTCAATTCAAAATGAGCCTTGTGTACCTGCTGGTGCCACTCCTGGTTAGTTTGTAATTCCTTGTCTTTGGCATGTTAATTGTGATATACATCTGCATTTTAATTGTTCAAGTTTTAGTTCTTTGTACACAATTGCTTTATTTTTTTGTTATAAATTTATCCGTGAACTATTAGTTAACCTTTGTTCTTTCCAGAGCCCAAAATGTTGCTTGATTTTCTTCAGGCCCTGAAATCCTCAGAGGAGTCTTTAAGAGAGCAGGTTTAGAATATAATCTGCCCTTTTTTTCTGTTGATGTAGTTCACTATCCATTGATTAATTATCAATTATCATTGACCATTGACATATATCTATTGTTATCAGCTTGAAAAGGCAAAGAAAAAGGAAGCTGCGTTCATTGTAACATTTGCAAAACGAGAACAAGAGATAGCAGAGTTGAAGGTATCATGCTCAAAATAAGTTTTTTTCTATAGCATGGCTGTATATGTGCAATTACATTTTTTTCTGACATCAACTTTGACCACCTGAGTAAAATTTATTTCCACCCTTTTAAGAATACTAACAAATTTACCCACTCTTCAATGCTAGTCAAGTTGAAATAATTGCCTTATTTTTTGTCTGAGTGTAGATCGGATATAGTAAGGTAGACATCCTCTGCTCAGAAAGTGGGAAGCAGCGAATAATTTTGATGGACCAAGAATCTCAAGAAAATCCGTCTGTAATTACAGATGAAAAATCCGTCGAAAAATGGGAAGCAGTGAAAATTCGTCTGTAATTACAGACGGAAAATCCGTCGGAAAGTTTGTCGCCTTTGGAAAATGGACAGAAAATTTACAGAGAGAAAATCCGTCGATAACTGGTAAAAATCCGTCTGTAATTTTCCGACGGAAAAAAAATCTGTCGGTAAATAATTTCCGACGGGACTTTTACAGAAGGACAAAATCCATCAGTAACCAAAAATCTGTCTGTAATAAAGACTAAATCCGTCTATAAATCTGTCTGTATTAATCTATTTTCTAGTTGTGGTGGTTTTTAATGCTAATTCTCATTTTAAAATTTTTACCGAGTTTACTTTATTTTTTGCATAGGTGTTAACAAGATGTTTAATTCAACCTATTTGAGTGAGATTTTTAGATGGAGTTCCGAACCATATTGTCGCTCATACCTTACCTAAAAGTCCTTAACCTTAAAGAAATAACTTTTCTTCAAGAGCAGAATTTTTATAACTAACTATTATCTTCAAATCTTTATATTTTATATTTTTACAGTTTGTGTTTATAAATGCAGGTATTTGTGCTTCAATGTAAAGATTCTTCAATTCGGTTCCTTATGCGTTTGCTTTAGTAACATCACTTGAAGACCATCAAGATGAATCATGTTTTGGGCTTGATCATCATGAACTACATGCATTAAAAAATCTACTTAATATACTAAAACTGAATTTTCTCCCAATTAATAAAGGTGAGGTATCGATCTCTCGTGACTCCGTTTTTCCTCCAAAATGAATGCATTTTTCTCTATTCTAAATTATTTTATAAAAAATATCTTTATTATAATTATATTATAATTAATATTTAATGAATAATACATAATTATACTAATTTAGGAACATATCTTCATTATAATTACTAGCGGCTCAACAGGCACTAACGTGCCTGTTCAGCCGCTTTTCTATTATTTGGAAGAAATTAATTTTATTTTTAAAATATATTATTTGTTTTTCAAATTTATTAAATTACTTTTTTTAAATTTTAATATTGATGTGATCTTATTTATATCATATTTTAGTGTTGGTGTTAATATATCATTTACCCTTTAAATTTGTCAGATAACTATTTTTTTATCATTTTAAAATTAACGTAACCTTATTTATATGATATTTTGTTGAGAGTAAAATTACTATAAAAAACTTTTAAAATGCTAAATTATAAAATCACACAATAAAGATATATGTATATATTATCAGAAAAAGGTATAGTTCAAGAAATAACGACAAAAATGTTATCCTAATTTAAAAAGAGTATATCTACAAACCCAAATGCATGTTAGTTATTTACAAAAGATTAATTTTGCCTAAATATCATGGATATTCATGTTTGTCTTCTTCTTTTTTAAGTGGTAGGCCAAAATATAATTTTGAATATGAAGAGGCCTTCATTTTCCTACAAATAGTGGAAAGATAGAAGAAATGAATATGCTTATAAATTTCATTTTTAAATATCAAACTATAAGAGTATTAATGAAAAATTTAGGAGAATACAAAGATTGTGTATCTAGAAAAAATCCTTTGTAATTAATCATACATCTCCTTATCAATAACTTCTTGCATCTTGAAAAACTGTCAGATTTTGTTTACCATAAAAATAACCATATAAATGCTCCACGTTTATTCAATTAAATTGATTGCTTATTATAGAAAAGAATTCAATTAAAACCTGTAGAATTGTGATATCTTGTTTTGTAGTGAACTTTCTAAAAGGACAAAAAAAATTACATTAATCCTTGTTTATCATTGACAAAATATAAATTAAATGATATTACATTTTTTTTTGTTAGGAATTTTTTTTAATAACAATTACCTGCAATGATATTGTTTTGTATCGAAATGAGTTAATTGTGTTCTTTTAAGTTCATGGGTGAAAAAAAAAAGAGTTAAAAGTTTAACATAATTGGTATATAGGACGAAATAGACGGAAATATTTATTATGTAATAAAAGTTTATTGCATTACCTTTTATTCTTTTTATCCAATATTTCTCTTTTTACCATCTTCCATAATTGAGTTTTGTCTGCTTTAACTGTACCTCCCCAACCAATAGAATAAATTTTGATTGGATGAACCTAAGTCAATTTCACGTTTGATCAATAACACTAAAACAAAAATATGTATCATCAATGCAGTTGTCCCTGTCATTAATGCTGTAATCCTTACTTTATTGTCGATTAGTTTTATTGATGCAATTGATTGCTCATCCTTCCATGTACTCCATAATAATTAGAATCCTATTTCCTATAATTTATTGCATATATGTATCACAATATATTTTAATAGTGTTTTATATATTACTTTGGAATTAAGTAATGATACATTCCAAATAAGACATACCAATACCTTTTATTGGTTTTAAAATTTTAATTTTTATAATTTTATTGCTAAAATTATAAAATTGATAGCAACATTTAAAGAAATCAAATTTTGAATTTTTTTCAAAGTAAATATAAATATTGCAAACTATAATTTCTTAAAAAACCAATAATGATATATTTTAAGGATATATGTTTATTAATTTTTATAATTTATGTGAATCGTAGTTGGCGCAAACCTGTTGGGGAAAGTAGAGGTTTCAGTTCCTTTCGCTTATCTCTTTGAATATGCTGATGAGCTCTCTTGATATCAATTTATCTGTTAAAAATCTTGGTCGTTGGTTGTTGAAATTAGTGAACAAAACTATCTATTCTAATGTTGATATTGTAATAATAAAATTACATAATACACAAATTATACTTGTAAAAAGGCTCACGTATTTGCCAAGCACATAAATTACCTGAGGTGCAAGTAACAAAATTTCTTTGAACACCACATTCTTTGTGAATTGTCCCCTTTTTTCATCTACTGTTCCTTCTTTTTACTAAGATTTTTGTGGTTGACTGAGAAACACTTCGAGATAGAGCAACGTATAATTGACCATGGCTGAACACATGTTTAGGGAAATAGATCCTACCTAAGGGATAGTTTGCCCTTGTGATTTATTTATCGTTAAGGCAAAACTCAACCTTATAGGAAATTGCTTTCTAATAAGCACAAAGGGTAATCCTGAGTTCTCAGTTGTTTTGTGTTTTATCCGAGGCA
This sequence comes from Arachis hypogaea, assembly GCF_003086295.3. Lineage (NCBI taxonomy): Eukaryota > Viridiplantae > Streptophyta > Magnoliopsida > Fabales > Fabaceae > Arachis > Arachis hypogaea. The sequence continues at coordinate 51,369,520 of NC_092055.1, forward strand.
GAAAAGCACTTTTTCCAGAGTGATGGCCTGTTAAGATTTCCACGTCTAACATGTTTTGAAAAGTTCCTCGACACAGTAGCCTTGTGCCATTGCATAAGCCTGCCTTAGGATCTATGTTTCTTAGTAACATTAGAGGAGCACCTTTTTTTACCTTCAACATATGAGGTGGCAATCCACCTGTGGAGATCGAGTTAAGATATTCTTGTTGATACAGATTATTTGTATCTCCTTCTACTTCATCAAAGGATGCTAAAATTCATTCGTCTCCAGGAAATTGGTTGATGACTATATCATTAAACTGTTGCACATCATGATTCTTAGGTGTCAATATCGCTCTCTCCACTATATAAGATGCATCCCACCCATGAGATTGCAAATTTGGAAAGGTTTCTTCTATTAATTTGTGTAATGATGCCTCACCTTCCCATGGTATTGCCATGTGTGCTTCTATTTGTACCAAGTCTTCACATATGGTAGGCTCAATCCCATCCCCTATGCGCATAAGATACTCCGCAAAATCACGATCATTAAGAGATCGCATATTTTGTCGCAAGTGGAGAATTTTGGTGAATGCCCACAAATGTGATTTAACAATAGAAGCTGAAATCATTTGCGACTTACTTCCTTTCGGCACAACAGGTAGTACTTGGCGAAAATCCCCTCCCATAACCATCACCTTCCCTCCAAATGGATTATTGTTTTCTAAGATGTCTCGCAATGTGCGGTCCAATGATTCTATTGTCTCTTTATTAGCCATTGGCGCTTCATCCCAAATTATCGCTGTCGTATGCCTAATCAGTTTTGCGAGATCAGATGTTTACTTATATTGCACGTGGAGGATGGCTCTGCATTGATTGGGATCTTAAATCTAGAATGAGATGTTCGACCACCAGGCAGTAAAGTTGCAGCTATTCCTGAGGACGCAGTTACCAAGAGAATATGCCCTTTACGTCTTAAGTCTGCAATTATAGCTCTGTAAAGAAATGTCTTACCTACTCCTCCTGGTCCATCAATGAAGAACACTCCACTTTCTCTTTGATCAACTGTATTCATAATACACCTGAAAGCTGTAGACTGGTCATGATTCAATCTTTCTATAGAACACAGGTCTTCTTGAGGAACTTCGATGGACATTTCTTCTTGAATAATTCTAGGCATGAAGTTGTCATTGTCGTTGTCCGAGGTTAGAGCTGATAAATCGTATTGTGCAATATGTTTTCCATGCTGTAGGAGGATGTCATTTAAATCCCTAAGCAAATGATTTGTCAACCCATTGCAGGTTGTAGTGCTTGTTGATGCGTAATCATCCACCATACATGAAAGAAACTCGTCCCATAGACTTCTTACATCTGTTGGCTCACAAAATATTAAAATGGTGGCAAACAACTTTCTTAAAGCACATGGCATTCTTAAAATGGATGCCTCAACCAAACATGATCTTATACTACTATCACTCTCCAACAGTCCTCGATGTTGAGCGGATTGCTTGAAGGATGAATATTGGACACCATCGACTGTTAGCAAATCATCCCAACCAGTTGGGCCTCTTACATTTGACAACAGAATACGCAAGTAGAATTTTTCACCTTCTGTTGGCGAAACGGTATAGATCCGACCGATAGATCTCTTTTGTGACCTGCGTCGACGCCATTCTTTTTCCTTGATGTGCCAACTGTAACATTCTGGGATTTTCCTGTACAAAAGATGCCTAGATTGTTGGTCATCAGCCTGATTAAGTGCAAATAATTCAGTGAGCATTGTTCTTGACAAATAGTCATTATTAACTATTTTAGAAATAGTTTGGTGCTCATAAAAGCTCACTTGATGTTGATTTGGCAAATGAACTTGCAACCTTTCAACTGATGGGTACATTCGGTAAAGGTTGAATCGAAATATCCTCCAGCATGCCTCTGGAGTGGCAATCCATCCTGCATTAATAAACTGTTGCACCTCATCATAATTAGAACTTCTGTGAACCTCCATTGCCGCACGGTCTGGTCCCTTATAGCAATACTTGTATAGATATTTTATGCTCTTGATACTGCTACATATCTCTACATTGATATGGCAATCATACTTCAGTACTAGCCAAGGGTTGCATGGAACCACCCATCTATTGTCAATTGTGACATTTTGGTTGATAGAGATTGGAGTATCAAATTGCCTCCTATATTGAGGATATGAGTCATCACCTCGTCGTGTCTCTGGTACGAACTCTTTTGGTTAGTTGCATTTACATTGACCGTTCTTCATGCATAGTGAAGATTGATTTAGTGTTCTGCAAGGACCATGGATCATATGCCTTAGCACTGCCTCATGTAAGTGTGGTTCTGTTTCTTTACATGGTATTTCTGCTCGGACCAAACTATCATATTGGTCAGGATCACTCAACTTGCCATTATTTTCTAAGATTAGCAACATATGTACGTGTGGCAATCCTCTTTTCTGAAACTCGGTGACATAAATATAACTTTTCACCTTTTCCAATACACCTTTGGTAATAACATCATGCTTTAATTGTTCGAACTTGGCTCTGAAAATCCTAGTTGTTAGATCCAGACGATCCTGTGGAGTTTGAGTAGGACTGAGTTCCAAAGCTATTTCCGACCATGATGGATTGCATGTCATAGTTAGAAAGATATCCGGCTTTCCTTCTTTAAGAACAATAGCCATTCCATCCTCGTACCGTTGAGTCATGTCTCGACGACTGCTCACGAACGACGATGGTAATATCATTCTTCTGCCAACATTTTCTAAAACCAATTTTAGAGAAAAGTATTATTAGTTTTAAAGTTTAAATTCAGGAACACATAATGATCAATCGTGTGGCCATTAAATTGAATAATTACCTGCATTATTCTCTCCTGTGTGCAAATAATCTTGTAAGCCTTGATACAGTTCAGCTTGAAGTTCCTTTTGTCTTTGTCGAACCCATCTTAACTTGCCTGTTTCCATTTTCACATAGTTGTCAACAACATATTGTTGAAGAAGTCGCCCCGCTTGCAAAACTGTTGAGTGGTCATTGGGGCGGATCTACGAATATCGAGGATTATAGAAAATTGTTAGAAATTGTGAAATGATGTATTGGTACAAATTATCATATACGGAAGTCTATAAATGATGTAGCAAATATAAGAGTTTGTACCTAAAGCATATAACTATAATATGTCTGGCATGATACTTTGTTTCCACGTTGAGTTCGAGTATTTATATCCCATCCATGGGTTCCAAATGGAAAAAGAAGAGGATATTGTAGTGGATCGTAATACCCAACAAACTCCTGAATCCTTCTAAGTTTGAACCTTGATATCTCGTCCGCGCACCATTGTTTCAATGTCATCACCAACTATTATGGCTGCTACTTGTGAAGCAGTTGGGAGACTGTATTGTGGTTGATTAGCAGGTCGCTCTCTGATCACCAAATTACACTCTTGCACATCTAGTCGTTGTGCAAGCTGGCAGAATACATGGATAAAAGGATTATATCGGTGCAACAATTGTTTTAGCTTCAAAACCAAACTTTCATGCAATTATGTATTTGATGGGACGACTTTTGTGTGGTTTAGAATTTCACAAATGAAAGCTCGTTGCAATATAGTTTCTAAACCAACATCAATCCTTTCATACAAAAATTTGTTTGTCACTAGTACAAACCCAAAAATCTATAAACCGAAGTATTGGAACCTCGGGTCGTTCTCCCTAGGAATTACAATAAAGTGTTCTTGTTATTGGTTATGAGATATTTTGGGGTTTTTGATAAGAGGCATGAAATGTAATGACAATGAAAATAAACTAACAATTACAAAGGTCTTGGCAAGGGTTGGTGGTCAAGGATCTCTATCCTTATCACTAACCACAACATGAGAATCGGCAAGGATCAATCCCACTAAGTCAACCCCTAACTAATAGTAGAGGAAAGTCAAGTGAGCTATATCAATCCAAGTCCATAAGTCCTAGTTCTCCACCAAATCAATTAGTGAGATCTAGAGTTAATGGCTCCCAATCGTCAATCACTTGGACATTAGTAACTCAAGAGTTCCTAAGTTACCTTCCCAAGCCAAGAACATAAAATTCTATTCTAAAATCCAACCAAGCATTTTATCAAACACTTGGAAGGCATAGAAGGAAAGCATAGTAAATTGCAAGAATTAAAGGAATCTACAACTACAAAAGAAAGAGATTAACAATAGAAAGGCAAAACAATAGAAAAGTAAACTCATAACTAAAAGAAAAATTTTAACAAACATATAGAAGGCAATAAAAGTAAACAACATAAATTGTAAGAATTAAAGAGAGATCTAACTAGAATAGCAAGAGATCAACAATAGAAAAGGAAGACAATTATGAAACAACAAAGAACTCACCAATTGCATTGAAGAAGAAATGTAGATCTACAAAAGAAACTTCATAAACTACAACTAACAATACAAAGGAATTACAAGAGAAGAAGAATTCTACAATCTACAAGAGAACAATTGAAGATGAAAGAGGAAAATTAAGAGAGAAGAAGAAGTAGATCTAGATCTAAAACCTAATCCTAATTCTAGAGAGAAGTGAGAGCTTCTCTCTCTAAAACTAACTAAAGCATAATAAAACTAAAATAAAACTAAACTAATGACTAGATGCCTCATCCCTCTTCAATCCTTGGGTTAAATAGCATCAGAAATGAGTTGGATTGGGCCCACAAGGCTTTAGAATTCGCTGGCCACTAATTTGCTTTTAATGAATCACGTGCAAATCGGCGCGTGTGCCCCACTAAACGTGATGCAACTATGACAAATCTTATATCATTTCGAAGCCTCGGATGTTAGCTTTCCAATGCAACTGAAACCGCATCATTTGGATCTCTGTAGCTCAAGTTATGATCGATTGAGTGCAAAGAAGTCGGCTTGACAGCTTTTGCGATTCCTTCATTTCTTCATGAGTTCTCCACTTTTACATGCTTTTCCTTCATTCTCTTGATCCAATCTTTGGCTCCTAAACCTGAAATCACTTAACAAACATATCAAGGCATCTAATGGAATCAAGGTGAATTAAGATTAAACAATTAAGGGCCGAAAAAGCATGTTTTCACTCTTAAGCACAATTAAAGGAGAATTTACAAAACCATGCTATTTCATTAAATAAATGTGGGAAAAGATGATAAAACCCTCTAAATTCAACACAAGATAAACCCTACAAATGGGGTTTATCAATCTCCCCACACTTAAACCAAGCATGTCCTCATGCTTAAGCCAAGAGAGAAACAAGGGGTATCAACATTTATTCAATGAAGTCTAACTAAATGCAATCTACCTATATGCAACTATCTATATGAATGCAATTGCTTGGTCAACATAAATCAATTTCCAAGAAGCATATATGCACAAGGACTAAGGACTAACAAGTCTAATCCACAATTGAATTGAGTTATTAAATATTTTTACAAACTTGCAAGAAAAATGATGATTATAGGTGAAAACATGTAATTGAGCATCAAACCTTCACCGGATGTGTTTGTGCTATATTCGCTCAAGTGTTTAGGTTTGATTCACTCAATTCTCCCCTAATCATGCTTTCCAAGATTTTTTTTTCTTCTAACAATCAACATTTATTGTATGCATGCATACAAGTATCATGAGGTCTTTTCATTGGTTGTAATGGGGCTAGGGTCAAGGTAAGGATGCATATTTGGTCAAGTGGACTTGAAATTTGAATCTTTGATTAGCTTAAACTTCCCACCTAACCTATGACATCCTATACAATTAAGTTATAATCTAACTACCCATTTTTCAGTTTTTAACATATTCATGCATTTTCTTCTCATTTCACAACTCATATGCATTGATTTTATTGAGCTTCGCTTTGCTTTGGGGCATTTTGTCCCCTTTTTATTTCTTTCTTTCTCTTTTTCTTTCTTTTTTCTATTTCTTTCTTCTTTTTCTTTTCTTTCTTTTTGTTTTTTTTCCTTTTTCTTTTGTTTTTCTTATTTTTTTCTTTTCTTTCAAACTATATACAAGAACATCAATGCATAAGGTCTATACATTTTTATCAATACATGAGCATGTACCCAATTCCAAATAATTTCAATAAAAATACAAAACTACCATTTTATTCAACCAATGTCCCAAGGTTCCCACACTTGAATGATACACACACACTAGCCTAAGATAATCAAAGATCCAAATAAGGACATTTATTGTTTTTCACTTCAAGGCTTGTAATGTGCTAAAATTAAGAACAAGTGAGTTAATCGCAGGCTCAAATTGGCTAACAATGGAAGATAAAAGGTAAGGCTATTTGGGTAAGTGAGCTAAATGAAATGATGGCCTCAATCATATAAGTGCATGAATACACAAAATAATGGACATAAAGAGATTACAATCATAGAAAGATGTAACCACACCAAGAAGGAAAATAAGTGGTTATAAGATGTAACCACACCATTAGGCTCAAATCTCACTTGCTTGTGTTCTTAGCTCAAAACATGTTCCACAATATATATAATTCAAGCAAGTCTTATGAAAAATTTTCACTCAAATCAATTGGTGCCCTATAGATAGAAATCTTGAAAAATTTCATTATTTTGACTAAGCTTATTATGTATATATATATATATATATATATATATATATATATATATATATATATATATGCAAAATTAAGAAAATGAAACAAAAATCCTAAAAGACCTAAAATGAAATGAAAAGTGTTGAGATTAAAAACTTGTCACCTAAAATCGCCGACCGGTCAGACGACCTCCCCACACTTAAAAGTTTGCACAGTCCTCGGTGCACTTAAAGATGAGCAAGGGGGTACGGAGACTCTCCGGATTGCCACCTTCAGCCGGTAGGTCAACCGGTTGCTGCGTGTTGTTTGCGCTTCCATTTTTGCTTGTGGTGCGTCATTCATGAAAAAAAATAAAAATATAACACCATAAGATGAGAAAACAAAAGCAAGGAAGCATACATTTATTGGAATGAGGTACTAATCACTAGAATTGAGTGAGTGAATTAGTGTGACTTGATGAAAAATAAGTGTGTGAATTCTAAAATAGGCGCCTTTTAGAACACACACTAGCGTCAAAAGCTGAGTCACAAAAAAGAGGCATGCACTTTACTCATTCTAGTGTGCTTGAGATGCTTTAAGTAAACTTGTAAGGTAAAACAAGCATTAAAGAAGCATGAAGGCATTCAAGCTATAACATATATGGATGTATATGACCATGAAACACAACGCATTAAAGTAAATGCACAACATCCAATATCAAGAGATTGCCTAATCAAAGAATATGATTCAAATCACATGGTGGCCGAATCATGCAATTCAAGAAGAGTTACAAGCTCGAAGGCAATTCTCATCACTTGGTATTCTTAAAAGGTAAGCATGAAAAACTCAAAACTAAGTAGCAAAATATAACCTCAATAATAGAATCCAACAATAATTATAAACATAATGATGTTAAGATAACATCCCTTTTTAATACTCAGCAGCAATTAATGGTAAACAAGAATAACAATCCAACACTTACAATGAAAAAGAGAAAATGAAATGAAAACTAACTAAAACTAACTAATCAACTAACTAACTAACTAATTAACTAACTAAAATAAATGGTTATCAATGGTGTTTGGGAGTGTTGGATGAAGGGTAGGAGAAGGGAAGAAGAAAGGAGAAGGAAAGAAATGAAAAGAGGTGAAGAAAAGAGATGTGGTGAAGGAAGGATATCCGCACGTACGCGTGCGCGCGGATGGTGGTGCAATGGACGCGACGCGTAGGTGCACATGGCGCGTTCGCGCGGATGGCTTATTTCGAGAGTGGCGCGTACGCGTCATGTACGCGTACGCGCAAGTGATTTTGTGCCAAAGGCACAATGCGCGTGCAACATTCGCACAACTCTTGGGTTTTTGGCTTGGGGTGGAATTTCTCAATCCACGCGTACGCGTACATGGCGCGTCCGCGCGGATAGGCGAAAATGATTGATGCACGCGTACACATGCAGTGCGCGTACGCGCGGATGGTGCTCTGTTTTTTTTTTTTTATGTTTTTGCACCAATCTAAGCATTCCAAACCTCCAAACAGCTACCAAAACACCATAAAACCTTATTTAACATGCCAAAACTACCAATTATACTCAACAAATCAACCAAAAACATGAATTTAAACTAATTATCAATATGTACAAAAAGAGAAAATGAAAAGAAGTTACAATGGTGGGGTGTCTCCCACCTAGTACTTTTGGTTATTGTCCTTAAGTTGGACTTATGGGGAGCTCCATCAAGGTGGCTTGTGCTTGAAGCCATCCTTGAACATCCACCAACGCTTGCATTTCCAATGAGCTCCATTCTTTAAGTTCAATTCTCCCAAGCTTTGATGGAGTTCTTCATAGACTATGGGCTCCCAAAGTTGATCCTCATGTATGCCGGGATCCCATATCTTGTTTCTACACCCATCTTTGAGTTGATTATCATTATTCCATTTGGGTGCCATGATGTTGGAATTCTCATTTAAGCAACCAAACAACATCCTATACCCAAGCAATTTAGCTCTACACCAACCGTTGCAATTAAGCCTTGAACGTGTAGCCTTCATGAACCTAGAATGATATTTCCAACCACTAGCCATCTCCCTTTTGCTCTTAAAGCCACAAATATATCTAAGTTGACCATTCGTCTCAAGCAAACCATATTCAAGGGGAATAATAAAGCTTAAGTATAAGGAATTTACCCACTTGAACGAAAGAATAGATGGTGATGGCTTGGGGAGAGGTATTCCCAATGTTCTTGCAAGCTCTACTCCCTTATATTCTTCCTTGATTGCCTCCACCTCTTCACAAACTTCTTCACTTTTAATCTTTTGTTCATCATTTTCATCTAGCTCTTCTCCATCACTCAAATCATAGATGGGAGGTTGAGAGAAATCTACTTCCACATTGCTTTCTATCTCATTGGGAGAAGGTTCTTCAAGTTCAAAGGATTCACCACCAAGAGGCTTGGATGATGATCTTCATCACCAAGGAAACTTAATTCTTGCTTCATTCTCTCTAAATCTTCATTCAAAAATTATTTTGGAGGTTGTCCACTCTCCTCCTCAACATCAAATTCACTCTTCTTGGAGAGGTTCTCTTCAGCTTTAGGTTCCCAAGGAGGTTCCGCATCTCCTAAGTCTTCAACCACTTCTTCCTCTTCTTCAATGATCATAGGTTCCTCCAATTTCTCTAATACAAAATAACATCCCTCATTCTCCACCGGAGTTTCCAATCTCTCCTTCATGCTATGCTTTTCAATTGATTCTCCACATGTGACCATGGGAGCGGTTTGAGTGCTCAAATATTGAGAGACTAAAACGCTTACTACCTTGGTTAAGGTAGCCACAAATTCTAGTGTCTTCCTTTGCATTTTTCCTTGCCCTTGAAATATAAGGCTAAGGGTTTCATCCATTGAGGATTGGGATGGATAAGAGGGTTCATTGTCTTGGAGAAAGGGTTCATAATAGGAAGGTGGTTCTTCTTGGTAAGGATGTGGTAGTGTGTATTGAGATGGTTCTTGGGAGTAGTGATCTTGGGATGGTGGTTCCATGTATGGCTCATATGTTTGAAAAGGTGGTTGGTAGGGTGGAAATGGGTCAAGGTCATATGGAGGTGTTTGGTGAAAAGAGGCTTGTGAGTATGGTTGAGGTTCATGTTGAGGATATGACTCATAGGCATATGGTGGTGGTTCTTGAAAGTCACAAGAAAATTTACCATAGCCATTGGATTGGTATGCATCATAGAATGGCTCTTCTTCATAGTGCATTGGTGGAGGTTGTTGCCAAGAGAATCGGTCATATGCATATGGCACCTCCCACTTTTGGTTATCCCATCCTTGATACACATTCTCATTATAGTCCTCATTTCCTACAACATAGTGAGAACCAAACTCATAGCCAAAGTGAGAATTCATGATAGCAAGAGAAAATGAAAATAAAATCAAATAAGAAACAAAGGAAACCGAATCCTAAAACTAGCAAGAATTAACAAAGAAGCAAAAGGCAAACATATTCACAATATTCACATATATACAATAACCAATAACACAACACCATTGTAATTTCTCGGCAACGGCGCCATTTTGATGAGACGACTTTTGTGTGGTTTAGAATTTCACAAATGAAAGCTCGTTGCAATATAGTTTCTAAACCAACATCAATCCTTTCATACAAAAATTTGTTTGTCACTAGTACAAACCCCTAAAATCTATAAACCGAAGTATTGGAACCTCGGGTCATTCTCCCTAGGAATTACAATAAAGTGTTCTTGTTATTGGTTATGAGATATTTTTGGGGTTTTTGATAAGAGGCATGAAATGTAATGACAATGAAAATAAACTAACAATTACAAAGGTCTTGGCAAGGGTTGGTGGTCAAGGATCTCTATCCTTATCACTAACCACAACATGAGAATTGGCAAGGATTAATCCCACTAAGTCAACCCCTAACTAATAGTAGAGGAAAGTTAAGTGAGCTATATCAATCCAAGTCCATAAGTCCTAGTTCTCCACCAAATCAATTAGTGAGATCTAGAGTTAATGGCTCCCAATCGTCAATCACTTGGACATTAGTAACTCAAGAGTTCCTAAGTTACCTTCCCAAGCCAAGAACATAAAATTCTATTCTAAAATCCAACCAAGCATTTTATCAAACACTTGGAAGGCATAGAAGGAAAGCATAGTAAATTGCAAGAATTAAAGGAATCTACAACTACAAAAGAAAGAGATTGACAATAGAAAGGCAAAACAATAGAAAAGTAAACTCATAACTAGAAGAAGCATTTTAACAAACACATAGAAGGCAATAAAAGTAAACAACATGAATTGTAAGAATTAAAGAGAGATCTAACTAGAATAGCAAGAGATTAACAATAGAAAAGGAAGACAATTATGAAACAACAAAGAACTCACCAATTGCATTGAAGAAGAAATGTAGATCTACAAAAGAAACTTCATAAACTATAACTAACAATACAAAGGAATTACAAGAGAAGAAGAATTCTACAATCTACAAGAGAACAATTGAAGATGAAAGAGAAAAATTAAGAGAGAAGAAGAAGAAGTAGATCTAGATCTAAAACCTAATCTTAATTCTAGAGAGAAATGAGAGCTTCTCTCTCTAAAACTAACTAAAGCATAATAAAACTAAAATAAAACTAAACTAATGACTAGATATCTCATCCCTCTTCAATTCTTGGGTTAAATAGCATCAGAAATGAGTTGGATTGGGCCCACAAGGCTTTAGAATTTGCTGGCCACTAATTTGCTTTTAATGAATCACTTGCCAATCTGCGCGTGCATGCCCCCCTAAACGTGATGCAACTATGACAAATCTTATATCATTTTGAAGTCCCGGATGTTAGCTTTCCAACGCAACTGGAACCGTATCATTTGGATCTTTGTAGCTCAAGTTATGGTCGATTGAGTGCGAAGAGGTCGGCTTGATAGCTTTTGCGATTCCTTCACTTCTTCATGAGTTCTCCACTTTTACATGCTTTTCCTTCATTCCCTTGATTCAATCTTTACCTCCTAAACCTGAAATCACTTAACAAACATATCAAGGCATCTAATAGAATCAAGGTGAATTAAGATTAAACAATTAAGGGCCTAAAAAGCATGTTTTCACTCTTAAACACAATTAAAGGAGAATTTACAAAACCATGCTATTTCATTGAATAAATGTGGGAAAAGATGATAAAACCCTCTAAATTCAACACAAGATAAACCCTACAAATGAGGTTTATCAGTATTCTCCAGCATCCTATTTTGTAACTCGTGCTCAGTATCGTATATATACAGTTGCAAGAAGCGTGGCCGCGCCCCTTGATCCGGATGAAATCCTCCTATACTGTGGTACATTGATCCTTGAGCACGAAATGTATATATACCATGACTTGCTGTAGCTAATTGTTCGTCTATATGTACACTGCACGAAGTTAATGAAAAAATATGATTGTAACCACGAATGTGTTTCCTGAAATGGTTCCCTTCTGCAGAAGAGTCTAAGAAGATTTCAAGTAATTCCTGAGGAGCATTTACTTGGGGCAAAGAGACTTTTCCTCCATTGCAACATAAGTCAAATGTTTCATAGTGAAACAGACGTGCATTACAGTGTGTACATGTCCTTGTAGGAAGTAGTGTAGTTTGAAGCACTGTTGTATTCTCTTGAAAATTTTGAACACAATTGTGGGATGTTCGGACATGGTGTCTAATTTCTGCACTCGCATAGGAATATTAAAATATTATGTTATAGATTTCTTTTTCTACATGTGCCAACAATTGTATGGTTAGGGACTCGGGTAGAATTCATTAATTATTTCATATTATTTTAGATAGTGAAATCAAGAGTGAACAAAGAATATGTATACAACTTCTCAAATGAGGTTTGTTTTTTGAAAAATAAACGTAATTTTTAAAGATGTAGTGTCTTTTTCTAGATTTTTCTGTTGCCTAAATTCATATAAGATTGTCAAAGTTTGAAGTTCTAGGTAATATATGAGGTTAAATATATATTTAATATAGCAAATTTTCATTCTGAGTTATACTGAAATATACAAAAAATATTTTTAAAATGATATGATTCTATTGTGTTTTTGCTTGCTATTCAATTTTATGAAAGTTTTGAATGTCGCCCAGTAATTTGTAATAATTTTAATTATATTTTTTTAAATTATTATGATAAATTAACGATACAGTAAAAATTTTGTCCATTAAAATTGTATAAATATTTTTTATGGTTAACATGTATGGTGTACTTTTATTTTGTTATTTTTGTTGGTGTTTATGTTAATAACATTTTCTACATTATTAAATTTTAATTTGATAATTTTATTATCATCAAGGGTTTATTCCCTAGTTACTGTAATGATGTTAAAATTTATTTTTCATCACTAAATGATATTATGTGTCTCATGATTTTTGCTATTGGATAACAGTTGTAGTAGTATTTTTTTTAGTTAGTAATTAAATTAGTGATTCATTAAAATTTTTTCTTGTAGCTCATAAGAATGTAAACAATATTATCTATGTTTTTAATTTGAGGTCTACATTATTTAGTTACCTATTGACTTGTACCTTTTAATATAATATTTAGTTTTTTTTATTTTAAGAAATTAGAACACATTGTGCCATTAGTAAATTTCACCATTTATTAAATTCTTAATTTGTTAATAACCTTATAATAAAAAGGACCCATATAATTTGTACAGTTTATTTTTAAATACATGAGATAAGACATCAATATTTTTGTAGTATCTGACTATTTGTTAATTGTTGTTTTTGTATTAAATTTTTTTTGTTCAGTTTTTCTCTTTAATTTTAAAAGATATATGCTGTTACAAAAATTTTATTATAAAATTATTCTTATTATTATTAGTTTCATGAATGTATCAACTATTTTAAATGTTTTATTTGTTAAGTATTTATTTTAAATTTTTTTATTAAATTCAGAATTTTGTTTACATTATATAGTAAGCATAATTTAAAGAGCAATCCAGATAATAAACATAACAAAAATTCTTATGTTATTATGATAACTAATAAGCATAATAATACAATAAGTTTAACTAAACACATTTTATATAGTAATGTATATTAATAAAACTTTATATTTATTCAATATAATAAATGTTTTAAATTATTATTATATGATGATGATAAAATATTAGAAATATAAATAGAGTACTCACCATTCATATTTGCATGGCTTCTAGTATTGTTTGTAGTTGGTTCATAAGAAGCAATTGGTTGAGGAATTGAATTAGTAGTAGCAATGGTGTCTTGACGTACACTTATATTTGAAAAAATTGCAAATTTTATATGTTATATACTTTTTGGAAAAAATAAAAAATTAGCGCTTAGCAATAAAATAAAGCGTGTTAATTAAGTTGGTTAATTTTGTTAATATTCTACGTTAAGAAGATTTAATGTGCAGACAAAATAACTTATATCGATGTGTTTACATGTTTAAAGCATATAAAGATACTAATCAGGTGTTCTATTACTTGGACCAGTTCTGTTACCATGTATTTCTGTATCTATATTTTTTAAAGAGTAATATAGAAAAATAAGCATAAATTAAACTAATAAGGAAAGAATTAGTTATCATAATATTAGTTAACTTTGATTTCGTGAAACAAAATATTGGTAACTTTAAATATTTTAGAATTAATAAAAAATTAGTGCTTAGCAATAAAATAAAGCGTGTTAATTAAGTTGGTTAATTTTGTTAATATTATACGTTAAGAAGATTTAATGTGCATACAAAATAACTTATATCAATGTGTTTACATGTTTAAAGCATACAAAGATACTAACCAGGGGATCTATTATTTGGACCAGCTCTGTTACCATGTATTTTCGTACCTATATTTTTAAAGACCAATATAGAAAATAAGTATAAATTAAACTCATAAGAGAATAATTAGTTATCATAATATTAGTTAACTTTGATTGCCTGAAACAAAATATCGATAACTTTAATTATTTTAGAATTGATCTATATTTCTTTATTATAATACAAATAGTTTTTTCTATGCTTCTATTATATTTTTTATAGTGTTTTTTCTTTCAAAAGTTTGATTCTCGTCCATTAATGTTTGAGATATTTTAATTTTTTTTTAATTTGTTACCATAAATTAATGATATGATGAGTATTTTATCAATTAAGACAATTAAGAATACAAAGATATGTTTAAAAAATAATTTATTTGTTATACGATAATGTATTCTTGTTTTTTTTTGTGTTTACGTTGATAATAAAAGGAATTAATCTTCTTTATAATAAAAAGAATTAATCTTTATTTATGCAGTGCTTTTTTAATTATAGGGGATAAAAAATAATAGCTCTTGTAATTTTTTTAACCGTTATGTATAGTTCATTATATTATATATTGGTATAGATTTGATTAATGAGTACACTTTTATATGTAATTTTTCTAAAAAATAAATATTGGACATAAAAAATATGTAAACCATGTGTTGTAGATTTAATTATTCCAATGACTTTAGTTAATAATGATTTATTTTTTTATATAATTTAAATACTATTGTCCCATTGAAATAACTGTTAATTAAATAATTGTATTGTATATACTATCAGTTATTGTACTATAATGATATATTAATCACTTATATACTATTGTATTATAAGCTATTATGTATGAAAAATACTAATTAAAAATAATAAATAATTAATATTTTGTTGACGTAATTTTATTTACATCATTATTATGATTATAGTATAATGTTATTTATATTAATTATTTATATTTTAATAATTTTTAAAAAATATCATGAAAAATTAAAGATAAAAATATAATTAATAAATTTAATTTTAAAATATCATGTATCCAGAGTACGTAGTGTCAGTTTTCTTTATTAGAAGTAGTTCAGTTTTTAAATTCTGTCGTCGGTAAACTCATTTTTTAATA
Organism: Arachis hypogaea; assembly: GCF_003086295.3. NCBI lineage: Eukaryota > Viridiplantae > Streptophyta > Magnoliopsida > Fabales > Fabaceae > Arachis > Arachis hypogaea. The sequence continues at coordinate 51,384,956 of NC_092055.1, forward strand.
AAAAAAAAACAGGGATAATAGAGGAAAAAAGAATTGGATACTAAACCTGTGTATTCCCATTATATATTGATATTTGTTGACGTAATTTTATTTATATCATTATTATGATTATAGTATAATGTTATTTATACTAATTATTTATATTTTAATAATTTTAAAAAAATATCATGAAAAATTAAAGATAAAAATATAATTAACAAATTTAATTTTAAAATATGATGTATCCTGAAAGAAGTGGTTCAGTTTTTAAATTCTGTCGTGGGTAAATCATTTTTTAATAAAAAAGAAACAAAGACAAAAGAGAAAAAAAATGGGATACTAAACATGTGTATTCCCATTATATATTGGTATAGATAGCTCTTATAATTTTTTTAACCGTTATATTTGTATGTAAGTAAGATATATCTTAATTTTTTTTATTTTTAGAAATATATATCATTACCAAAGTTCTAAAATATGAGAACATAACGAATTTAAAAAAATTAAATTAAAGTGTTGTTAAAAGTTTTAATGTTACGTTGATTCATTACTTTAATATAAGAGTATTTTTTGTCATTAGTCTTACATGACATTATTTTTTATTCTTTTTTAATATAAATATTATATATTACGTTATATATTATATTGTAAGATGAAAACGAAATATATTAAAAAAATATTATTATTATTTTGACCATTAAATTTTTTTTTTAAATTATTTTTAAGGATGAATGATGTCTGAAAAAGTTGGATACCAAATTTTTAATGTTAACTTTATAACTTCATATATGATTGATGTGTTATTTGATTAAGAAAGACACTGCAGTGTATGTAGAATTTCGTGATATATATATTTTGGATACTAAACCATGTATAGTAATATTAATTTAATTAATTTTGTGTGTGATAGTTTGATTTCTGTTACCTGTGGCAGTTTTATTGTCATACGCTTCCATTCCTGTATTTTGAAAAGTAAAATATAATTATTAAGAACTAATTCAATTCAAGAATTCATAACAAAGAAATTTAAATTTAGTTATCGTGTTACCCGTAACAAATTGATGATAGGTGTAGCTCTGGCCATTTGTCTAATTGTAGTTAATCTGGCTACCCCTATGTCTGTAGTTAATCAGGTACCTCCACCAATGTTTGGAATTGGAGTTGTATCAGTTGGTATGGCAATTTGTTTTCCTTGTCAAATCATTTCCCGATAACTTGCACGTCTTCTAGCTAGGTATTGTTGTCTTTGTTCTTCGGTCATGTTCTGTCTTCTTCGTCTAGCATAATCTGTCCAAGTGGGTCGACGTTGACATGACGGTTGATTTCGTGAAGTTTCCATTGCTATTTGTCAGAAAGATAACAATAATATGCAGAGCAGAAAAACGTTTGCAAGACCAAGATTGAAAGAAAAACAGTAATTTAAAAGTATGACTGAAGGTGGAACAGTTTTTTATTGAAAGTGAGTTAGTTTTTAAAGTGAATACGTAATAGTAGCAGTTTTTTTCAATTTTAAAATATGTCGTGAGTTGATGGTGAATCAGTTTGATACTCTGTCGTGGGTCAATTCTTTCCTTGATAAAAAAAATAATAAACATGGAGGACGTAATAACAGTTTGTTATATTGAATCCAATGTTTAACAAAAGAAACAGAGGTAAAATAGTAAGAAAAAATTGGATACTAAATTTTCTTATTCTCATTATACATTGGTATATTCCATTATATATTGTATTGGTATAAATTTGATTAATGATTACACTTTGTACATGTAATTTTTTAAAAAAAATAAATATTGGACATCAAAAATATATAAACCATATATTGTAGATTTAATTATTCCAATGACTTTAGTTAATAATGATTTATTTTTCTTTATACTTTAAATACTATTATCCCATTGAAATAACTATTAAGAAAATAAAAATATTTTATATACTATCAGTTATTGTACTATAATGATATATTGATCACTTATATAATATTGTATTATGGGTTATTATGTATAAAAAATACTTATAAAAAATAATAAATAATTAATATTTTGTTGACATAATTTTATTTATATTATTATGATTATAGTATAACGTTATTTATATTAATTATTATTTATATTTTAATAAATTTAATTTTAAAATATCATGTATCTTGAGTACGTAGTGTCAGTTTTCTCTATTAGAAGTCTATAATGATATATTGATCACTTATATAATATTGTATTATGGGCTATTATATATAAAAAATACTTATAAAAAAATAATAAATAATTAATATTTTATTGACGTAATTTTATTTATATTATTATTATGATTATAGTATAACATTATTTATATTAATTATTATTTATATTTTAATAAATTTAATTTAAAATATCATGTATCTTGAGTACGTAGTGTCAGTTTTTTCTATTAGAAGTGGTTCAGTTTTTAAATTCTGTCGTGAGTAAACTAAATTTTTAATAAAAAAGAAACAGGGGGCAAAAGAGAAAGAAAGAATTGGATACTAAACCTGTGTATCTCCATTATATATTGGTATATTTTAATAAATTTAATTTTAAAATATCATGTATCTTGAGTACCTAGTGTCAGTTTTCTCTATTAGAAGTGGTTCAATTTTTAAATTCTGTCGTGGGTAAACTAAATTTTTAATAAAAAAGAAACAGGGGGCAAAAGAGGAAGAAAGAATTGGATAATAAACCTGTGTATCCCCATTATATATTGGTATAGATATCAAATCAATATTTAATACATTATTAAACTACTTATCAATTATCAATTAAAAATACTTTTAATAATAATAATAATAAGGGCAAATCACCCATATAAACCAAGTTGGGAAAAAATTTACGTGATTCAACTAAACCAATAATTATTACAGGTTCAACTAAGAGGACATTTTTATGTAATTCGAATTAGCCTAATTCGAATTACACCTTCAATGTAATTGGAATCATAATGATTCGAATTACCTATACACGCACACACCCACTAGTTCGAATCAACCTGATTCGAGTTACACCCAAAGTAATTCAAATCATGGTGATTCGAATTACACACGCTGCACATAGTAATTCGAATTGGCCAGATTCGAATTACTCATGATTTAATTCTGCTCATTCTTTTATTAAAAAATTAATAATTGATTAAAAAAATTAATAATTTAAAAATTAAAAAAATATATATTTTATTTCATGCATTAAAAAAGTTAACAAAATATTTAATTATGAGACTTCTTTAAAATATTAATGAGCTATCAATTCGAATTTCATACAATACTCTTTTGTCCATTTTTAATAGCTCATGAATATTTTTTTATAAATATTTTTAATAAATTTATTTATATTATACCACAAAAAAATATTTTATTCTATACAAAATAATTTAAAAAAATAGCTTTAAAGATGTTAGGAGTACTATAAAAATTTGTAATGTCCTAATGACTTAGGACATTAAAGAAATACTCTACATAGTCAATAATAATTTAGAAATTAAAAAAATATAGTTATAACTAGTATTTACCTAAATTATTGGAATATTACAAACTTTTATAGTACTCCTAACATTTTTTAAGCTATTTTTCCTTTAAATTGTTTTGGAGTACTATAAAAGTTTGTAATATTCGAGTAATTTAGGTAAATACTGGTTATAACTATATTTTTTTTAATTTCTAAATTATTGTTGACTATGTAGAGTATTTCTTTAATGTCCTAAGTCATTAGAACATTACAAATTTTTATAGTACTCATAACATCTTTTAATCCATTTTTTAAAATTATTTTGTATAGAATAAAATATTTTTTTGTGGTATAATTTAAATAAATTTATTAAAAATATTTATAAAAAAATATTCATGAGCTATTAAAAATGGGCAAAGAGTATTGTATGAAATTCGAATTGATAGCTCATTAATATTTTAAAGAAGTCTCGTAATTAAATATTTTGTTAGCTTTTTTTAATGCATAAAATAAAAAATATATTTTTTAATTTTTAAATTATTAATTTTTTTAATCAATTATTAATTTTTTAATAAAAGAATGGGCAGAATTAAATCATGAGTAATTCGAATCTGGCCAATTCGAATTATTATGTGCAGCGTGTGTGAGTGTAATTCGAATCTTTGAATCAGGTTGATTCGAATTAGTGGGTGTGTGCGTGTAGGTAATTCGAATCAATATGATTTGAATTACATGAAGATGAAGTTCGAATTAACCTAATTCGAATTATATAGATATATGTCTCTGGTTGATTCATGAACCATTTTTTGTATTTGGCTGATTTGTGTAATTTTGAGCTCCCATTGACTTATTTCAGTGATTTGTCCTAATAATAATAATAATAATAATAATAATAATAATAATAATAATAATAATAATAATAATAATAATATATTATTATTATTATTATTATTATTATTATTATTATTATTATTATTTCGAATTAATATAATTGATATAGTTATAATTCTCATTCATATGTAATAATTTTACCAGTATATATTCACGATTTTAATCAGTATATAATAATAATAAATAATAATAATATTATATGGACATAATATTAATTAGTTAACAAATTAAATTTTTATTATGGAGTTTTATTTTCTACTCAAATTTTTAATGATTAGTGATTTTATTTTTATATTTACAGTCAATTTTGAATTTAAAAAGAAAAAAATAGGATTGATTGTTATCTATTTTATTTATTTACAGTCATAATTGAATTTGATATAATTATAGTAAGTCTCTATAATTATAGCAATTTAAACCTGCTTCATATATAGCAATAATATTATACATATGTATATATCTCCTCTTTTATCTCTTTCCTAAAATTTTTAGCATATAATTAATGTGGATAACATATATATATACTTAGCAGGTGTCTCTATTTATATAATTTTTTTCTAATTATAGCAAGTATCTCCATTAAAAATCCGTATCGTGTGTAATTAGTGTGTGTGTATATATATATAAGTCGTAATAGTCAATTGTTACAATTATTTATCATGTAGAAAATTCGTACCTCATTCATAGTTCTTTTTCTCTTTATTATTTTTCATACCTAATGGCTACAAGCTATGATTCTATCAACAGTATTACCTATAGTAGATTATGTAATGAAAAGGTTTGGAAAATAAAGGCAAGGATTATAAGGTTATGGAAAGTCCCATCCAAATTCGACAAGAGTAAGACAGCTTATTTAGAAATGGTTCTCATGGATGATAAGATAGGTTGATTATCCTCCATGATTGCTTCAAGTAATGATAGGTCTAGTTTATAGTTTTTTGTTCATATTTTAAATTTATTTGATAAGTAAACCCTTGAACGAATCAACGACAATGTGATTTAATAGAGTTATAAGTGCTAATAATCTTCATTTTTAATTTGTTTTACAGTGTGATAAAATTCATTGTTCAATAAAGAATTATTTAGTAAAGATGTTTGAGCATGATCTGATCGAGGGGAAGGTTTATGTCTTCTCAAATTTTCTGATTGAGGAATCAAGCGGATTTTATCTTCCAACTACACATGTGTGTAGAATAACTTTTAAGAAGGAGTCATGTATAGTAAATACGATTGATGGTAGTAACATTTCTGACAATCATTTCAATTTTCTTGATCATGCTGATATATTGAGACAAACAAATGAAAAGGTTAACTTATTTGATACGTAGTTAATTTGTATTATTATTATTATTGTATTGTTCATTTATTTGTCTTTAATTTCATGCTTTTAATTCGTTTTTTTTAATTAGATGTTATTGGACTCTTGACCAGAAAAGGAGAACTTATATCATGGTCAAAAGTAAGAAAAAGTCGCCATTACATTGTGGTTGATCTCCATGATTTGCAGTGTGTGAAGATTTAAAATTTCACAATTAGAATTTGTCTACTTAATATACTAAAACTGGGTTTTCCCCCAACTAATGAAAGTGAGGTGTCAATTCTTCATGAATCTATTTTTTCGCCAAAATGAATGCACTATTTTCTCTTCTAAATTTATTTTATAAAAATATCTTTATTATAACTATACTATAATTAACATTTAAGTAATAATACATAATTATACTAATTTAAGAAAATATTTTTATTATAGTTATATGAAATCAATCAATATTTAATACATTATTAAGCTACTTATCAATTATCAATCGAAAATATTTTTAATCATTTTAATTATATTGATAATAATAATATAATATGATAATTATATGATAATGGCACCGGCTGTTAATAACCAATTTATATTTCTCTAAATAAATTTATTTTATAAAAATATCTTTATTATAATTATATTACAACATTACAATTAATATTTAATGAATAATGTATAATTATACTTATTTAAGAAAATATCTTTATTATCTATTTATTCTATTCTATTCTATTATATAAAAATCAAATTTTCTCACTTAATGATAATATGACATGCTCTTGAGGTGTTTCCTGATCTATTTCATTTAATTCGTTAAAGTAAATCAATTATAATTAATTAATTATATCAATTAATTAATTTAATTAGATATTCAAATCTCACTATTTATTATAATTTATATAAATTGATTAATTATAATTAATTATATCAATTAATTAATTTAGTTACTTATATTAATTATTTGATTTGATTGGAGTAAATATCAAATTATTTAATAAATAATAAATATGATAACAAAATATATGAATTAATTTAGTTAGTTTATTTTTCTCAATACTATCTATTTATACAAGATCAAATATTTTTTACTCATTCTCTCTTTTCTCTCTTCCTCTCTCCCTCCCCCCTCTCATGTTTAGGATACAATTTTTGTAATTTATTTAATTTTTGTTTCTTTTATCTTTATTTATCTCCCTTTCTCCCTTCCTTCCTCCCTCTTTCTCTTATGTTTAGGGTACAATTTTTATAATTTATTTTATTTTTGTTTCTTTTATCTTTATTTATCTCCTTCTATCTCTCCCTCTCTCTCTCATGTTTAGGGTACAATTTTTATAATTTATTTAATTTTTATTTTTTATCTTTATTTATACATTTCATTTTTTTATATTTTTATAAATTTTTGTTTATTTTAATTGTTTATTATTAGGTGGATGCTTTTTTTTCTTTTAGCTTCTAATTAACAAAAAAGATGTGTCATCTTTATGTTGTTTTTAAATAATCTTACTATAATTTTGTTTTGTAATATTTTATTTTGTCATGTGTACTTCAATTCATATATATATATATATATATATATATATATATATATATATATATATATATATATATATATATTGTGATTCACAATAATTAATATATACATTGTTCGTGTATATGGTTTATATGTTAATGTTTTTATTGATTCTCTTTATTATTATTTTTTTGTATGTCTCTTTGTTGCTCTTTATTTTAGTTATATTCATTGATTTTTCTGTATTGATTTTCTTTTTATTTGAAATATCGTGACAATTTAGAGTGTATGTTTTGACCCATGTGATATTTGTTAATTTGGTGTATCGTTTTAGATGGTTTATATTATAATGTGTTTAAGGAGTTGACTTAAAATTATAATATAATATATAAATTTATAATATGATTTATAGTATGCTAAAATATTAGGACATTATCATATAGATATTTTTTTATTTGTCCATTAGATTCAACTACTATATATGATCTTAAAAATTATGCAATTGTGTAATTAGTTATTTTTTACTTTTTTCATCTAATTATTGTATTGATCATTTATATTAGTGAGACTATTTTCATTATTAATATTTATAAATATGCTATTATTTGTATAATTAATTGAATCATCTTATTCGTTTAAATTTAATTCTATTGAATTAATTATTCAAGGTGCTATCGCTATTTCTATTTTTAAAGAATATTTTAATATTATTTAACAATTCTAATAACATAATAACAATTAAAAAAGATAGAACAAAAAAATTTTTAATGTGAAAATAGAGCAAAAAGAATAAATTTTTTAATAATTTTTTTAGGATATATATATATATATATATATATATATATATATATATATATATATATATATTTATAGATAATTATTGTAAGACATGAAAAATTATTAAATTCTAAGAATGATTATTAAGGATAAATGATTATTATAATTAAAAATAATATCAATTTAAATTATATACAAATAAACCATGCCAAACATAACACTTTAAAATGGTTACTTTTAAAAGAATATAGTTTACGATATTTAATTTTTTACTATTTATTAAAAAAATCATAATTACTTAACGACATTTATTTTTTAAATTCACTATGTATGCAATTTTTTTTTGACAAAATTTTACTCATGATGGTAATTCTACTAATTGTGTAAATACGGATAATTATATTTTTACTTTTTGATATAATTGATATATTATTAATAATGAATAGTAATTAACCCCTCATATTTTTAATTAAAATATTTTGACGATAGTTTCTATTTATAGATATCAATGGATGGTTTTTTTTAAAAATAAAATGAATTATGATTTTAGGTTATTTCATAATTAACAATAATACTTGATTATTTTTTTAAAAATAAATTACATTATGATTTTAGGTTATTTCACAATAATAATTAATGTTCATGATATTGAATTACTCTAAATTTTTTATTTTCTATCGTTAGTAGTTAATTCTAAATTAAAAAGATTATGTTAAATTGTTGAATAGTCCAAGTATAACCGGAGTTAATTTAGTTTATTTGTTTATTAATATAATTGATTGAAAGTATAAATGATAAATAAGACAAGCAAATAATTAGAAAAATAGAATGTTAGCAATTACTTAAAATAGATAACAAAATAAGTGATAGGGTATTACTTTATTTAAATTATTAATAATTAAAAGAATAAAAGATCAGTAATTATTTTTAAAATAGACATTAAATTTAGTTTTATGGTACTAATTTATTTGATTTGTTAATAAAATTTTATAATTTTCAGATTTATATCTACTTAATTTATATATTTTATTTTATTCTACTTTAACAAAAAATTGAGACGTGCATTTTTAATTATTTATTTAGAAAGTATAGCGAAATGAGTTATATCAATTATAATTAATTATCGATAATTAATATCAATTAATTGATTGTATTAATTTGTAAGATGAATAACGTATAATAAATATTGTGAAATTAATTATAATAAATTAATAATTAATAAATCAAACAAAACTAAAAGGGACTTTTTTATTTCTTTTTAATGGCTACATGTTTTTATAATTTCACTTTTCTTTTATCTTTTTCTTTCACATTTATTTCTTTTAATTTATTGAACTAAATCAATTATACTAATTATTTGTATTAACTAATTAAGTACTTAAAAATATTATAAAAAATATTTTTAAAATGTGTCCTTAAGATATAAATTAACTAAATTATTTTTTAATTTAATGTGTTTGATTCATTCAATTGTATTAATTATAACTAGTCTATTATGTAATTTGATTTGATTAGGATAAATATTTCATCATTTAATATTTTATTTGATTCATTAAATTACATTAATCATAACTTCAAATATTTAATTTAATTAGAATAAATATCAAATTATTTTAAATTTTGTTTGATTCATTAAACCAAAATAATTATAACTAATTTATTATTTAATTTTATCGAGATAAATATTAAATTATTTAATAAATAATATATAAAGCAATGAAATAAATGAACTCAATTAATTCAATTTGTTATCTTATTATTTTATATATCCTTTTTCTCTGTCTCTATTTTGTACTTCTGGTAAAATATTTATAATTTGTAATTTTTGTTTTTTTTTATCTTAATTTTACTAATATTTTTCTATGATTTTGTTTTATATTAATTTTTTTATTTATTTTGATTAATAATTCTTAAGGGTATTATTATTTTATTTAAAGATAATTTATTTTTTTATAATATTTTTATAAAAGTTGATTAATAGGTTTTCAACTCTACCAGGATACAGAAGGTTTTCAAAGAATAAGAGAATGATCTGAATTTGCACGAATTTTAAATGTTCGAACTTATGATGTTGTTTCAGTTTGTTGTCGTTACGAGAATGACTTTAATATATCAGTGTCTAAGGACTAGAATTGATTAAATATTATTTAAGTAATTTATTTCTAATATTGGTATTTGATTAAATTAGTTTTAGAAAAATTTAAATTGTTGACTTAATTTATATATTACGACTATTCTTTTTGAATATATTATTTTTACATTTTTTAATATAAAATTTATTTTTTTTATTTTTAAGTTTACTTTTTTCTTGGATATATGTATCACCTTTCTTTCTCATTTTATGTTTCATATTAGTAATGTAATTATTTAAAAAATGTATTAAAAAAAAGAAAAAAAAATTAAAATATCACTATTAGAAAAAAAAAGTTAATATGCGTATGAATGGGATCGGGATTGAAGAATATATATTGATATAAAAATAAAAAATTATTGTACAATTGTAAAATAAAAAATAATCATATATATATATATTTATAACGAAATAATTATAACAAAAAAATAATTAATATATGTAATTTTTAAATATTTTTAATAAACGGTAACATAAAATTTAACAAAATATAATTCATATATTTTTTTATTTATGTATATGTATAGAATTATTTATGTATTAAAAAAAACTACCGTTATATATATATATATATATATATATATATATTATAATTTCTGAAAATTACACATGAATTCTTTTTTTCTCTCAAATAAATTTATTTTAATATATCAAATCAATATTCAATGTGTTATTAAACTACTTATCAATCATCGATATTTCTAATCATTCTAATAATATCAATTGATATAGTTCTAATTCTCATTCGAGTATAATAATTTTATTAGAAGATAGTTGATGTACACATTCATAGTGACCTATTTAATTTGATATCAATTAGTGGATAATAATAATAATAATAAAAAGATCTATACAGTACATGCATTATATTTTAAAAAGGTAAAATATATTTAAAAAAATAGGGTATCAATAATTAATTGTGATTAATATCAACATCAATAATTAATTCTTATAATTATTTTTGTACGACTAAAGGCTACATATATTATTTTTTTTATAGAATAAAAAAGGTTGTGATTCATAACATTTTCGTAAAGTTATATCGTATGGACACAAGATTAATTAGATAACAAATTAAATTTTAATTAATATGTTTTATTTTTGCTCATATTTTTTTATTAATTATTTTACTTTTTATATTTACAGTAAATATTGAATGTAAAAAAGAAAAAAATAATATTGAATGTTATCTATTTTTTTATTTAGAGTCATAATTAAATTTGATATAATTATAGCAAGTATCTAGAAATAATAATAACATGATACTATAATGTTAAGTTGTATAATATAATAAAAAAATATAGTAATTTATGTATGCTTTCTATATAGCAATGATAATATATATATTTATATATCTCCTCTTTTAGCTCTTTTCTAAAAATATTGACATATAATTAATGTAGATAACATATATACTGAGTAAGTATATCTCTATTGAATCAATCATAAAGGTTAATAAAAATATAAGAGAAAAGGACAAATAGGTTCCTGACCTTTTGCCCTGCGGACATTTTCGTCCCTGACCATTGAAAAATACTTTTAAGTCCCTGACCTTCACAAAACTTGGACGGATCAGTCCCTCCGTCCAAATGCCTCCGTAGGGACTGATCTGTCCAAGTTTTGTGAAGGTCAGGGACTTAAAAGTATTTTTCAATGGTCAGAGACGAAAATGTCCGCGGAGCAAAAGGTCAGGGACCTATTTGTTCTTTTTTCAAAATGACATAAATTTTACCTAATTGTAGCAAGTATCTCCATTGAAAATATTTGCTAATTATTACCGTATATATATATATATATATATATATATATATATATATATATATATATATATATATATATATATATATATATATATATATATAAGGAGTAATAGTGAATTGTTACAATTATTTATCATCTAGAAAATTCGTATCTCAGACATAAATTTTTTTCTGTTTATTATTTTTCATACTTAAGGGCTACTAATTGCGATTCTATCAACAGTGTTACCTATGGTAAGGTAGATTATGTAATGAAAAAGTTTAAAAAATAAAGGCAAGAATTATAAGGTTATGGAAAGTCCCATCCAAATTTGACAAGAACAAGACGACTTACATAGAAATGGTTCTCATCGATGATAAGATAAGTTGATTATTTTTCGTGATTCTTTCAAGTGATGCTAGGTCCATTTTATAAATATTTTTTGTTTATATTTTAAGTTTATTTGATAAGTAAACCTTTGCACGAATCAAAGAAAGTGCGATTTTATATATTTATAAGTGCTAATAGTCTTTATATTTAATTTGTTTTATAGTGTGATAATAGCCAATATATTTGTTGGTGGATTTAACTATTACTATATTATTTATAATCACATTCAGTATATATGTGTGATTTAGTATATATATGTGATTTATTGAAGAAAGTACATTATTAAAATCGATTAAATAACTATTTTAGAATTAATCCAATTAGCACTAGATTAAAAAAAATAAACAATACATAACATGTTACTTTTTTATTAATCAAATTATTATAATTCAAATTAATTTAAAAAAATAATTTAAAATTATAATTTCAATCTTCTCACGCGCATGATACGGATAATTACACTTGTATTGTCTCTATTTTTGAGGTTGTGAATTTAACCCAACTTAGAGAGTTATTAAGGAATTTACAATACGTGAGATTGTTAAAAAAAAATTATATAAAATTTTGTTGACAATGAATAAATATAGGATAATGAGATGGAATGAAGTTGTGAATATTTGAAAAGCTCATAGTTTGCCTAAAAAAAGTGTAATGCTTTTTTCTAAGTAGAAATAACCCATCACCACTTCATTCTAAAAGATCAGATAGGAAATTACCATTTCATTTACAAATTACAACTACAATTAAAATGTGGGAAAAAAAAATAAATCACTCTCACCATATATTTTTTTTTATGTTCTTTGACCTTTTTCTATATATTTTTATCATAATTATTAATTGTAAAATTGCATTTACTTGTTTGAATAATAATTCACCTAATTTGGTTTGTTAGATGAGAAAATTTAATAGGATGATGAGATATTATTCTTATAATCTTATCGTATTTACGTCTAGCTGAATATGCCAAGATAGATATATGGCAGAAAGAGAAGGAAAAAAAAAAAAAAAAAAAAAACAGTGCTCCACACATATGAGAGCATCCAGATAATAATAGAGTAAACATAGTCAATCTGAAAAAATATCTTGCACTCTTATGATATGATGTTTGACCATTTCAAGCTATAAAATCAAATAAAAAGTAAATCTATACAAAAATATTATCTATAACTTATACTATTTTGACATTAACAATCAGAAACTCGTTAACAACTAACAAAGATGAATACTTAGGCCTTATTTGGATAGAAGGATGAAAACAAAGATCTTTTGATAATTAAGGAAAAGGAGAAGAAAGAAGAAAAGATAATTTGGATGAATTTTTAATTTATCTTAATATGTTTCAATGAAAGAAAAATAAGAAAAATTTAAAAGAAAGAATAAATTTTTTATTTAGTTGGATAGAAAACTAAAAAAAAAAAAAGAAAAGTATTGATACATGCTCGAAAAGATAATTGGGGTATTCTAAGGCATAAGGGCTGAATGGAAATTTCACATTTTTAGAAGATCCCATCATTAGAACACGTGCAAAGTGCAAAGAAGCTCAAGAAGAGTTTTAGGAACTTGGCAACACTTATGCATGAGGACTTACATCAAGTTCTAACCAAGAAAGAATGGACAAGGCCCATTGGACTAAGTTATGACAACAAGAAGTCCAATAATACTTTTCAAATTCAGTGAAAGGCATAATTTATCATTAATTTTCGAATTTTCAGGCATTTGTTTTAGTTTGTTTTGGGTTAGAGTTTGTTAGAAGATTTGTTTTTAGTTCTGATTTGCTTAGTAGTATTTTTAGAAATTTTAAGTTTAAATCAAATCTGATCTATTCCATTAAGATCAAATCTGATTTAAATTTTAAAATCTTATCTTATCTTTTAGTTAGTTTATTAGGGGCCTATTTAAACACCTTTGGTGAGACCATTTACACAACTTTTGATAAATAAATTTCAGTTGCTTTAAGCACGTTTTATTGTGTGATTAAGTGAGGTGAGTGATTTGCTTTGCTTGTTACATGAAGAAGATTGAAGGATCCAATACTAAGGTGAATTTGCGTGGGGTCTCTTTCAATTTTCATCCCTCTGATCTAGGTTGTCAAGGACAGATTCTTTGAAGGTCTAGTAGGGAATCCCTTCCGGTGACCTAGGTTGCTAATAACAGGTATCTTAGAGGTCTAGTAGAAAAACTTTTATCTATCCTTTATGTTTTCACTGTGTCTTTGGAGTGTGCCAATATTCTTTCCTTTTGTGTCATTCTTTTTATGATATCCTCCTTCCAACTCTTCCATTTGGATTTTAATGTTTCGAATTTATTAAATCCCAATTATTTTCTTATAATTTAGTATCAGTTACAGGTTCTAGGTAAATTCTTATTTATCTGCACGTTCCACGATTCTTATTTAGTCTCTTTAATTTTTCTCGTCAATTTTTGCAAATTTACTTCATAGTTAAAAAAAAAACAAAATTTATTTAAATTTTGTTACTACAATTTCTATATATTAACATCAGCGTTTGAAAAGAAAAAGTAAAAAAAAAAAGTCCAAGAAAAACATAAAAAAATGGAAATTCAATTTGTTTCAGCTTTGTTTTAGCTTTTTAAATTTTCTTTGGGTTCCAATTAGGATTTAATTTTTTTGTTTCTGTTATCTTAGTATCACTTATTGTTTCCCTTCCTTTGTCACTGATAAACCCATATTTCATGAGTTCTTTTGTGCTTAATTTGAGTGATTTATACAATCCTTCACCTGCTTATTCACATTAATTGCATGGTTTTACTCTCCCTTCCTTATTATGTCATATTGTGAAAAACATGTTTCCTAAGCTTTAAAAATTAATTATTTTAATTACCTTTATTTCCATTCGATGCCGTGATCGGTGTGTTGAGTAGTTTCAGATTTTCTAAGGCAGAATGACTTAAAGGATGGAAAAGGAAACATACTAAAATGGAAGGAGAAAGCAAAACGGAGCTTTAAGGAAACTGGTATCCACGCGATCGCATGAATGACGCGATCGCGTGCCAAGCACGAATCAGCAGCGACGCGGCCGCATGACTGACGCGACAGCGCGCCTTAAGCAGAACGCACATGACGCGGTCGCATGACTGACGCGATCGCGTGGCAAGAAAAAGCTCCAAATGACGCGATCGCGTGACCCATGCGGACGCATGACAGGGGCCACGTATCAGAATTTACAGAATGCGCCCCCAGCAAATTCTGAAGCCCTTTTTGGCCCAGATCCAAGTACAGACAGCATAGACCAAAGGTTATAAAGTGTGGGAATGCACCCATTCAAAGAGAGCTCGCATATTTTACCTTTCAATGATTTAGATTTAGTTGAGAAGGAGATTCTCTCTCTCTCTTTTAGGATTTAGGATTTCTTCTTGTTTTAAGAGTAACTCTGGATCCCAGGTTTAATGTTCTTTTATTTTAGTTTTACTTTTATTTATTTATTCCAACATTTGAATTGATTATTATAATTTGATTTATGAATTATTCCATGTCACAGATTGTTATTTGAATTAATGATAATTGAGGTATTTTCAGTTTATGATTATTCACTTTGATTTAAGTTACCATTGCTTCCCATCTAAGGATATTCTTATTACTTCAGCAATTTTACTTTTTCCCCTTTTGGTTCTGGTTAAGAATTTAGTAACTCAACAGTTATTAAACTCAATATAATTGATAATCGTTATCTTGCTAATTAAGCTGAACTTAAATAATCCCAACCTTTTCTTAGGAAATAAATAGGATTCGAAGGCCAGATTAATTAGTCCCTTGACTTTCATTTGCCTTAGTAAAGGTTGACCAAGTGGATTTTATATTCAACTTTCATTATAATTGAGAGAGATAACCACGTTGGACCTCCAACTTCTTTTACCTTACCAAAAGTCTGCTTTACAGTATTTATTTATTGCCATTTACTTTACCTGTCATTTAAATTACTTGCTTCTCACCTTCTAAACCCCGATTACAACCTTTATAGCCAATAATAAGAATATACTTCATCGCAGTTCCTTGAGAAGACGACCCGAGGTTTGAATACTCGGTTAACAATTTCTAAAGGGGTTTGTTACTTGTGACACCCAAAACGTTTGTACGAAGGGATTTTTTTCGGTTTAGAGACTATATCTACAACGCAACAGTTTCTATGAATCTCTTTACTGGTAAAAATCCTCTCGTCAAAATGGCGCCGTTGCCGGGGAACTGCTAACGTGTGCCTTATTATTGGTTATTGTAAATATTTTTTCTTTTGCTTGTTTATTTATTTTTGTTTTTCCTTTTTATCTTTATTTGCTGCTATGAACTCTTACCCCTCTCGCTTTGAGTTTGGTTCTAATGTTGTTAAGGGAAATAGAAGTTACAGCAGGAATGTGCATCAAGGTCAGACCAATCAAGGATGGATAGAACCAAGAGGATCTAATCAACCCTTTTGGCAGCAACACCCTCCGAGATATCCTGGACAAAGACCATTCCACAATGCATACCCAGCTGAAAGACATGGTGGACAACTTTGTAACTACCAACAAGCCCCACCCCGTACATATAAATCACCCTTTCAACATAACTTTGAACCACCACACTCACAAGCTTCTCTTCACCATTCGCCACCATATGATCCATCCTTACCCCAATACCAATCCAATCGCTCCCAATCACCACCACTTTCCTTTGTAGCATGTCCAAGTCCAGCAACCCAAGAAGTAGAGGATCGCCTAAGAGAAACAGTAATTAAATTTCAAACAACCATTAAATAACTGGAGCAAGCGATGATTCAATGGGCTTTTAGGCGCTCAAATATACAAGGGTCAACCACAGCTCCATGTGGACAGCCCAATGAAGAGCAGAGCATGAAGGAAGTGCCAGAAACTCCAGTGGACAAGACAGAGCATGAATTTGTACTGGAACAATTAGAAGAAGTTGTATTTGTTCAAGAAGAAGAGTTAGTTGAAGATCTAGGAGATGCTGAACCTCCATGGAAATCCAGAATTGAGGAAAACTCCGTCCATGATGCTACAGTTGATGCTAAGGAGGATATTTCTCCAAGGCAAATCGTTTATGAAGAATCAGACGGAATAATCCAAGAAACAAATTCCCTTGATGATGATAGTCACAAGTCTAGCTCTCTTAGTGATGAACTTGCATCCGCAAGTGAATTCTCTGAGATCGAAAAATCTTCCCCAAGTGAATATGAAGATGATGCAGAGGTAGATTTCTCTCAACCTCCAATCTATGACTCAAGTGATGAGGAAGACACAGAAGACTTTGACCAGGACACAGATACAATTGAAGATCTTTGCAAAGAAGTGGAGGAATTCACGGAAGAGCACAAGGAAACGGAACTTGCAGAACCACCAAAAACACCTATCCCAAGGCCATTACCACCTAATACAAGCTTCAAGTGGGTACAATCCTTAACTTATAACTTTACTTATTCGCTTGAATATGGTTTGCTTGAAACAGATGACCAGCTTAGAGCTCTCTGCGGCTTTAAGAGTAAGAGGGAAACGGCTCGTACTAAGAGCTGGTGTACAAGGTTCAATAAGGTTCCACGCTTCACCTCGAAGTACACGGATTGGTATCATGCTCAATTACATGGATCACGAAAAACGTTTGGTCACCAAGGTGAGATTCTACTTTTTAACCCGCCCGAATGGAGACATGTAGATCAAGACGGAGGCAGATTTAAAAGCAAGGCTTGGAATCCGGAAGTTTATTCTGACATTTGTCATCCCGGGAGCCTAACAATATATTTAAAGCTGTTTGGAAGCTTTGCGTGCTTAGTTTGGGACCCCGGAGGCTATTGGCATTCCAAGCACTGGTGGAGATTTTTGGACGAATTTAAACATAAGCCACCATAACAGGATACCCCTCCAATGTCCAACTTAAGGACTTTAACTAAAAGTGCTAGGTGGGAGATAACCCACCATGGTATGGTCGCTTCTTTTTCAATTTATTTCTTGTTAATTGCTTTCATTTTTCCTTTTTCATTTTAATTTATTAAACTCGGAATCATGCATAACATTCATGTTAATCATTGCATTCTGCATTTTTCATGCATAAAAAAAAAAGGGAATGCACGACGCGACCGCATGCCCCATGCGATCGCGCCATATCGCGGAAAACACCACCCGCGCGACCGCGTGACCCACGCGGCCGCGTGACCCACGTGGCCGCGTGATCTATATATCGGTGTAAGGATCCAACGAACAGAAAGTTAGGCTGGAATCGTGCGGCCCTTGTGCGTTTCGCACAAATTGGCCCACGCGATCGCATGGCCCATGCGATCGCGTCACTTGCACAAAACCATTCCCACGCGACCGCGTGAGCGACGCGATCGCGTCGCATGGATTGCACATCACCCCAAAAGGAGATAGAGAGTTGCACTAAAACGGCGCTGGAGTCGTGCGTTTAGCACAAATTCCAGCGACGCGATCGCGCGACCCACGCGATCGCGTCAACCTTCTTTTCCCCCCTCTCATGCGATCGCGCACCCCACGCAATCGCGTCACTCCCATTTTCGTCCCAACCACGCGAACGCGTGCCCCACGCGGCCGCGTGGATTCGAAAATATAACCCCCCAGCCCGCGAACCCTATCAGTCGCGAGCCCCCCACCCCCAACCCTCTTCTCCCTCTCTGCTCCCTCTCCCTCTAACCACCACCCAGCCGCCATCAGCCGCCACCGCCGGCCACCCAGACGCCGCCGCCACCCCAGACGCTGCCGCCGCAACCCCCTCCCCTCCCTTCTTCTCCCTTCTTCCTCTCTCCTCCCCTCTCCACCACTGCCTCCGCGACCACCGCCCCTCACCGCCGGCCACCCAGCCGCGCCCCCCCTCTCTCTCCGCCACCCACCCGCACCCCCCTTCTTCTTTCACTAACCCAAAACCCTCGCCGCCACTGCCCCCATCAGCCGCCACCGCGACACCGTGCCCCGCCACCGCGCCGGACGCCGCCGCAGCCACCTTCTTCCCCGTTCCACCCCTTCCGCCTACAGGTTCCGCAAAACGCAACCCCCTTTTATCCGTTCGTCATTTTTTCTGTACTTTTTTCCGTTTTTGTTCATCATTAGGATAGATAGACATGTATTCTGTAGTGGATTTTTAGGTTGCTAGGTAGCTTAGGCTGTGGTTAGTAGATCTAGGTCTGTTTACTTGCACTGTTCCTGTTTATGTTTTATCATAACTGCAATTTTGTTGTTCTTGTGACCTCATTCATATGCTGTGCTTTCTTGTAATTGCTGCTTGTTACTCTAAATTTTCCTGTTTCTATTCATTACTGATAACTGCATCAAGTTTTTAATTCATATGAACTGCTATGACTGCTGTTTATTTTCCGGAACAATCCAATTTTAGCCGGAATGCTGCCTAAATTTTTTTTTTTGAAAATTATTTTCATTCATGTTTTGGTTTGGCATTTCTGAACTCTGTTTTACTCTACTTTACCCAAACCATTTCTTGAATGCTATGGCAGACATTCTTATCCTCTTTAATTTCCTTGTTTATAAACTGCATTTGTGATTCACTGATTCCAATTGTTGCTTTCTTTATTTCTATTCGAATCAGCATCACCCTGTTTTCCTTGTTCGATTGTGAGTACTTCTATTTTTACCCGTGAATCCTTGTTATATGGAATTTTTCTATGCCACTTACTTTAACCCGCACTTTACTAACTCACTAATTTTAATTTACTAATTTCCTTTTCAAATTCTAACCATACTAACTCTTTTAATATATTTTCTGATTATTTTCACTTTCCTCTAACTTTCTAACCATGGCATATTGCTTATTTTTCCATTTAACATGAATTCAATCACATTTCATTTACTCATTTTTCTTATTCTAATTCTCCCTTGCCGCTTTGAGTTTCCTTTGTTTAATTGCCTATTTGCTTTCCTATTTTATCCATTTCCTGATTTTCTGTTTTTCAGGATGTCTGCCTTACAAAGGAAAGGAAAAGACAAGGCTACTGGCAAGCGCAAGAGAGGAAATTCCTCCCAATCCATCATTGTTCTAATGCACGATTCTTCATGGTGGGAGAAGAACTTCACACAGCAGGAAAAGGCTGACCAGCTGCTCCCTGCAAATGATCCTATCAAATTTGCAAACCGGTACTGTGAGCTGAAGTACCCGGCTTTTGCAAACTCCAGAAATCTATATCTGGAACGAACTCTGAAGATTCTAGAAGCCTTCCAGTAGTACACCACTGAGCAAATTAAGCAAAGGGGCTGGTTCTTTCTGGAGAGAACACTGACAGAGGTAAATTCATCTTGGGTCCGGGAATTCTACTGCAACTACTACCTCACCACCCTAGATGCAGTGAACCTGAGAGGAAAACAAATTCTAGTCACTGAGGAGGCCTTAGAGGACATTCTCCGGCTCCCAGCCAAGTCCGATTAGCCTGATGGTTATTCAAAGGCTGAGGAGGACATGCGCCAGATGAAGTTTGATTGGGATGCCGTGAAGGCACGGATAGCTCTCGACCCGACAATTCCTTGGGAGATGGGTCAGGACACTACCATGCCTAGAGGGATCAAGAGAGCATACTTGGACGATGAGGCTCGGTTATGGCATCAGATCTTGAGTAATTATGTGATGCCGAGTACTCACGAGACGGAGATCCCGGCTGCTATGATCACCCTCCTTTGGTGTGTGCTAGAGGGTAAGGACCTTTATCTGCCACGTTTCATTCGGCATTATATGGCCAGGGTCCACGTCCGAGGTACCCTCCCCTTTTCGTATCTGGTTACACAGCTTGGCCGTCGAGCTGACGTGCCATGGGAGGATGCTGATGAGAGACCACCAGCGGCGGATTGCAGGAAGATCATTCCGCACAGCCGGAACTTCTTAGCCCTGGGCCACAGACCAGCACCATTCACTGCTACTGATGAGTCAGCCCCACAGTCTGCTGGACCCTCTTCCTCCACTGTTGCACCACCTACCCCTGCTACCACCACTGCACCTCCACCTGCCACAGAGCCCGTCTATCATCTGGTGCACTGCTTGTTCCGACGACTTGACCAGATGGAGCGTCACAACAAGCGGCACTATGAGCACCTAAAGCTGATGATACGATCCGGCGATATCCCCTCCGAGCCCGACACACCATCCGAGGCATCTGAGGAGGAGGCGGATGCGCCCGAGGCAGAGACCCATCCCCAGGAGGCAGCACCAGCCGCACCAAGGCAGCGGTCCCACATCAGATTGAGGCTGCGGATCTTGAGATCCCGATCCAGTCAGCACCTCCTCCACAGCAGCCAGACCCTCAGCCCACCACCACCACTGAGATCCCCGCTACCATCCCTCCCAGTGATGACACTCCTTCACACCCGGCTTGATTGAGCATCGAGGACGATGCTTCCTTTTAAGTGTAGGGAGGTCGCCATCTCTGGCGTTTATTTTGGTGAACCACTACATACTTTTTCTTTTATTTTGGATATTTTTCTGTATTTTTCCTTTTACTGTTATTTTCTGAGTACTTATACATTGCTTTTATGTATTTTTACTCTATTTTCTGTATTTTGCATCTTTAGTTCATACTTTAGCCATTTAGTTTATTTTAGTTATTTAGTTTAGTTTGCAATTCTGATTTATTAGTGGATTAATTAGTATAGTTTACCTTTTTTAGCATAAGATAGTATAGTTTAAATTGAAACATATAAAAAGGAAGTAAGCTAGAAAATTGAACATATCAGATTTAAATCCACAAAACTTGTATATAGCATTACATGATGTAGTTAAGCTAACAACATTTCATCAAGGAGGAACATTAAAACTTTAAAAGCCACCCTAAATAATTTTTTTTATGAGAATAATTGGAATTTTTAACTAAACCTGCATACAATATATAAATGATATATGATGCTTGAGTTAGAGAACACACAGCCTGTGAGTCTTGAGCTTAAATTGTATGGTTGCATTCAAACCATAATTTCATTTCTGTGTGTTACATTTCTTTTTATTCTGATGTTCTTTCCTTTGCTTTAATCTATATGTCCAATTATAGAATATAGAATAGATACATACCAAGAGAATGATTGAGGCCATCATTTGATTTCAACTCACTTACCCCAAATTAGCCTACCTTTCACATCACCCTTATTAGCCCCCTTGAGCCTTTTAAAACCCCTTTATTCTATTTAGCCAAATTACTAGCCTTAAGCAGAAAAACAAAAGAAAATCCTAAGTGAATCCTTGGTTAGCTTAAGATAGAAAATCATGAATAGAGTTAAATGTGGGAAACCTTTTGGGAACATGGATGATAGAAACAAAAGGTAGAAAGGTTAAAAGAAATAAAATAAATTTGGGAAGCATGTTCATGAGAAAATCAAAGTGCTTTAATTGCCATGTGCATTAAAAAAAAAGAGTTATTTTTCAGCATCTAAATAAAAGGGGATACAAAAGAAATTCCCCACTGCAAAATAAAAGCAATGCACATGGAATAGAAAAAAGAAACAAAAAAGTGAAACATGAGCATGTAACAATAAGTAGGAAATGTGGGAAAATAGGTAAAGAAGTTTTATCTTGTTAGATGTGTATGTTAGGTGAGATCTTAGTCTAATTAAGGATTCACTTATTTAGCTCACTTAACCCTATACATAAATCCTTACCTTTACCTTGGCCCCATTACAACCTCAATTAAGACCTCATGACTTTTTGGTATGACTATATTCTATAATTGTTGATTGGTTAGATGAAAAACAAAGCTATAGAAATTAAGAATAAAAAGAAAAATAGAGTGAATAAATCCAATAAACACTGAGTGACTAGAGAGTAAACACAAAATCCAGTGAGGGTTCTATAACTCATCAACATATATCTATGCTTATATTTACTAATTGTTTTGCAAGTTTGTACAATATTTTCTTTCCCATCTCATTTGCTAAAATGCTTTATTATTTAAGGGTTAGCTATATATATATATATATATATATATATATATATATATATATATATATATATATATATATATATACATGACTCCTTGAGAATGTGAATTAACTTGACTACATGTAAGCTTTATATATGAGTGAATAAGTTAGAGTTGCATGATGCATCATTCATTTAGGTAGTTGCATTTAAATTAGGTTGCATTGCATGACATTCCATCACTTTAACCTTAATTATTTACCTTGGATTTAGCATGAGGACATGCTAGTGTTTAATTGTGGGGAGGTTGATAAACCCATATTTCATGAGTTCTTTTGTGCTTAATTTGAGTGATTTATACAATCCTTCACCTGCTTATTCACATTAATTGCATGGTTTTACTGTCCCTTCCTTATTATGTCATATTGTGAAAAACATGTTTCCTAAGCTTTAAAAATTAATTATTTTAATTACCTTTATTTCCATTCGATGCCGTGATCGGTGTGTTGAGTAGTTTCAGGTTTTCTAAGGCAGAATGAATTAAAGGATGGAAAAGAAAACATACTAAAATGGAAGGAGAAAGCAAAACAGAGCTTTAAGGAAACTGGTATCCACGCGATCGCATGAATGACGCGATCGCGTGCCAAGCACGAATCAGCAGCGACGCGGCCGCATGACTGACGCAACCGCGCGCCTTAAGCAGAATGCACATGACGCGGTCGCGTGGCTGACGTTATCGCGTGGCAAGAAAAAACTCCAAATGACGCGACCGCGTGACCCACGCGGACGCGTGACAGGGGCCACGTATCAGAATTTACAGAATGCGCCCCCAGCGAATTCTAAAGCCCTTTTTGGCCCAGATCCAAGTACAGACAGTATAGACCAAAGGTTATAAAGTATGGGAATGCACCCATTCAAAGAGAGCTCGCATATTTTACCTTTCAATGATTTAGATTTAGTTGAGAGGGAGATTCTCTCTCTCTTTCTTTTAGGATTTAGGATTTCTTCTTGTTTTAAGAGTAACTCTGGATCCCAGGTTTAATGTTCTTTTATTTTAGTTTTACTTTTATTTATTTATTCCAACATTTGAATTGATTATTATAATTTGATTTATGAATTATTCCATGTCACAGATTGTTATTTGAATTAATGATAATTGAGGTATTTTCAGTTTATGATTATTCACTTTGATTTAAGTTACCATTGCTTCCCATCTAAGGATATTCTTATTACTTCAGCAATTTTACTTTTTCCCCTTTTAGTTCTGGTTAAGAATTTAGTAACTCAACAGTTATTAAACTCAATATAATTGATAATCGTTATCTTGCTAATTAAGCTGAACTTAAATAATCCCAACCTTTTCTTAGGAAATAAATAGGATTCGAAGGCCAGATTAATTAGTCCCTTGACTTTCATTTGCCTTAGTAAAGGTTGACCACGTGGAGTTTAGATTCAACTTTCATTATAATTGAGAGAGATAACCACGTTGGACCTCCAACTTCTTTTACCTTACCAAAAGTCTGCTTTACAGTATTTGTTTAGTGCCATTTACTTTACCTGTCATTTAAATTACTTGCTTCTCACCTTCTAAACCCCGATTACAACCTTTATAGCCAATAATAAGAACATACTTCATCGCAGTTCCTTGAGAAGACGACCCGAGGTTTGAATACTCGGTTAACAATTTCTAAAGGGGTTTGTTACTTGTGACACCCAAAACGTTTGTACGAAGGGATTTTTGTCGGTTTAGAGACTATATCTACAACGCAACCATTTCTATGAATCTCTTTACTGGTAAAAATCCTCTCGTCAGTCACATACATTGGCTGTCTTTTTGTCAAGTTGAACGTCTCTATCATTCAGATTACCTTAGTTTTGTGTCTCAATTCCTTATTTTCTGAAATGCAACTTGTTAAAGCAATCCAAGAGTAGAAAAAGGCAAGAGTGATGAGCTCAACAAAGGGTAAAAGCCACGTATTGAGTGTAAACATGAGTGTCCTACTCCGAGTGATACACGTGAGAAGTGTGCTGTGAGGTCTTTGTTTTTTTTTTCACAGGTTCATTGATGGCTAACAATGACGGAAACCCCGATCCACGACTAACGTTCCGCGTCGACGCACTCGCTGGCGTCCTTGCAAGAATTGAACAACGTCTTGATGACATGGATTCCCGAATTAACTCTCTTTCCCCTAATCGAAGAGCACAGTCTCAAAAATCTATTCATAATCATTCTGAGGAGTCTGAAGAGGAGACTTCGCCTGAATTCCGGTGTCATAGACAATCGAAAAATGTTGATAGTAACCTCAATGCTATCAAGATGTGCATCTCAGAATTTAAAGGTAGAAGTGACCCTGAAGCTTACTTGGAATGGGAATGGAAGGTGGAGCTCCTTTTTTAGTATCATAATGATGCACGGAATCTTGTATCACTACAATCTTCCTTCGGCAAGTATACCAAATTGTCGTCAAGTAAAAAATCACAATAGAGTGAGGTCGAATTTGGTGCATGAATTGTAAATCACACTTTTCACAACTCGTACCATTAACCAGCAAGTGCACTGGGTCGTCCAAGTAATACCTTACGTGAGTAAGGGTCGAATCCCACGGAGATTGTTGGCTTGAAGCAATCTATGGTTATCTTGTAATTCTTAGTTAGGATATCAATTATAATTATCAGTTTGGATTGCGAAAAATAAAAGAGCATGAATTAAATACTTGTTATGCAGTAATGGAGAATATGTTGGAGTTTTGGAGATGCTTTGTCTTCTGAATCTCTGCTTTCCCCCTGTCTTCTTTTTCACGCACGCAAGGTTCCTCCTATGGCAAGCTGTGTGTTGGTGGATCACCGTTGTCAATGGTTACCATCCATCCTCTCAGTGAAAATGGTCCAGGTGCGCTGTCACCGCACGACTAATCATCTGTCGGTTCTCACTTATGCTGGAATAGGATCCATTAATCCTTTTGCGTCTGTCACTACGCCCAACCCTTGTGAGTTTGAAGCTCGTCACAGTCATTCAATCCCTGAATCCTACTCGGAATACCACAGACAAGGTTTAGACTTTTCGGATTCTCAAGAATGCTGCCAATGGATTCTAGCTTATACCACGAAGATTCTGATTAAGGAATCCAAGAGATACTGATTCAATCGAAGGTAGAAGAACAGAGGTGGTTGTCAGGCACATGTTCATAGGTTGTGAATGGTGATGAGTGTCACGGATCATCACATCCATCATATTGAAGCGCGAATGAACATCTTAGATAGAAACAAGCGTGTTTGAATAGAAAACAGAAATAATTGCATTAATTCATCGAGACAAAGCAGAGCTCCTCACCCCCAACAATGGAGTTTAGAGACTCATGCCGTCAAAGAGTACAAAGTTCAGATCTAAAATGTCATGAGGTACAAAATAAATCTCTAAAAGTTGTTTAAAGCCCTGGATGTTCAGCCTTAGCTATGTCATCCGTTTTGGAGGGAAATATTGATTCAGGAATTTTTCTGACAGCTGTTTCCATGTCTTTATGCTAGCCTTAGGTTGGTTATTTAACCACCTCTTAGCTTGGTCTTTTACAGCAAATGGAAATAGTAATAATCTATAGACATCCTGATCTACTTCCTTATCATGTACTGTGTCAGAAATTTGTAAAAACTGTGCCAGAAACTCTGTAGGTTCTTCCTGTGGAAGACTGGAATACTGGCAACTTTGCTGCACCATGATAATGAGCTGAGGATTTAACTCAAAACTACTGACTCCGATGGAGGGTATACAGATACTACTCCCATATGAAGCAGTAGTGTGGTTAGCATATGACCCCAGAGTCCTTCTGGACTGCTCATTTCCACTTAGATCCATGATGGAGAAAGGGAGATGATGTGGATTGCAAAATTTTTTTTTGGAAATCGAAAATAAAATAAAATAAGTGAAAATTCGAATATAAGTTCAAAAATTAAAAGGAAATTGAAAACTAAAATAATTAATTAATTAAAACGATTTGAAAAATAAGGGGTAAGGATTTTCGAAAAATGAAGAGAGAGAAAGTAGTTAGGAAATTTTGAAATTTAAATTTTAAATTTGAAAATTAAATTTTGAATTTTAAATTTTTGAAATTTGAAATTTGAATTTTGAAATTTGAAAATTTGAATTTTGAATTTCGAAAAAGTCAACAATATAAGATAAGGATTTGAAAGAGATTTAAATTTTGAAAAGATTTGATTTTTAAGTTTGAAAATTAAATTTTGAAAATGAAATTTTGAAATTTGAAATTTTGAAATTTGAAATTTGAAATTTGAATATTGAATTTTGAATTTTGGAATTTGAAAATTGAATTTTGAATTTGAAATAAGATAAGATAAGATTTTGAAAAAGATATGATTTTTGAAATTTTAAAACTAAGATAAGATGAAACAAAAAGTTTTAAAATAAAAATCTGAATTTTTAAAGGAAAATTTCTAAAATTACTTAAAATAAAGAGAAAAGATATTTTTGAATTTAATGATGAAAGAAAAAAATACACAAAAGACACAAGACTTAAAATTTTTAGATCTAATGCTCCTTGTTTTCGAAAATTTTGGAGGGAAAACACCAAGGAATACCAAACTTAAAAATTTTAAGATCTAAACACAAAGAAGACTCAAGAACACTTTGAAGATTCACAAGAACAACAAGAATAACAGAAAGAACACCAAACTTAAAATTTTTAGAAAACTTGAATAAAATTTTTGAAAATTATAAAAAGATTAACAAGAAAACACCAAACTTAAAGTTTGACACAAGATTCAATCAAAGAAAAATTATTTTTGAAAAAGATTTTAAAAAGAAGATACCTAATTACCAAGAACATAAACCAACGCTCTAGCCAATTGAGCAGTAAATGTAACACTTGTTTTAAAGAGGTATTTTTAATAACTAAAAATTAATTTTTTTGAAAACTAATGTTTTGAGAAAGCACAAGTAAAACAAGAAAAGACACAGAACAAGAAAAACCAAAGATCAAACAAGAAAAATAAACAAGAACAACTTGAAGATCAAGGAAGAATAAAGAACACAAATTCGAAAATTTAAAAGAAAAAGATAAGAATGCAGTTGACACCAAACTTAAAACATGACACTAAACTCACGAAAAAAAATTAAAAATTAATAAAGAAAAATAATATTTTTGAAGAATTTTTTTTTGAAAAAAAATTAAAGGACTCAGATTTAATGACTCTATAGCAACAAAATAAATTATTCCTAATCTAAGCAACAAAATAAACCTTTAGTTGTTCAAACTCGAACAATCCCCGGCAACGGCGCCAAAAACTTGGTGCACGAATTGTAAATCACACTTTTCACAACTCGTACCACTAACCAGCAAGTGCACTGGGTCGTCCAAGTAATACCTTACGTGAGTAAGGGTCGAATCCCACAGAAATTGTTGGCTTGAAGCAATCTATGGTTATCTTGTAATTCTTAGTTAGGATATCAATTATAATTATCAGTTTGGATTGCGAAAAATAAAAGAGCATGAATTAAATACTTGTTATGCAGTAATGGAGAATATGTTGGAGTTTTGGAGATGCTTTGTCTTTTGAATCTCTGCTTTCCCCCTGTCTTCTTCTTCACGCACGCAAGGTTCCTCCTATGGCAAGCTGTGTGTTGGTGGATCACCGTTGTCAATGGCTACCATCCATCCTTTCAGTGAAAATGGTCCAGGTGCGCTGTCACCGCACGGCTAATCATCTGTCGGTTCTCACTCATGCTGGAATAGGATCCATTGATCCTTTTGCGTCTATCACTACGCCCAACCCTTGTGAGTTTGAAGCTCGTCACAGTCATTCAATCCCTGAATCCTACTCAGAATACCACAGACAAGGTTTAGACTTTCCGGATTCTCAAGAATGCTGCCAATGGATTCTAGCTTATACCACGAAGATTCTGATTAAGGAATCCAAGAGATACTCATTCAATCGAAGGTAGAACAGAGGTGGTTGTCAGGCACATGTTCATAGGTTGAGAATGGTGATGAGTGTCACGGATCATCACATCCATCATATTGAAGCGCGAATGAACATCTTAGATAGAAACAAGCGTATTTGAATAGAAAACGGAAATAATTGCATTAATTCATCGAGACAAAGCAGAGCTCCTCACCCCCAACAATGAAGTTTAGAGACTCATGCCGTCAAAGAGTACAAAGTTCAGATCTAAAATGTCATGAGGTACAAAATAAATCTCTAAAAGTTGTTTAAATACTCAACTAGTAACCTAGGTTTACAGAAAATGAGTAAACTATGATAGATAGTGCAGAAATCTACTTCTGGGGCCCAC
This sequence comes from Arachis hypogaea, assembly GCF_003086295.3. Lineage (NCBI taxonomy): Eukaryota > Viridiplantae > Streptophyta > Magnoliopsida > Fabales > Fabaceae > Arachis > Arachis hypogaea. The sequence goes on from NC_092055.1 coordinate 51,414,294, forward strand.
TTGGTGTGTGCTGGGGCTGAGACTTAAGCTTCTCACGTGCCTGGGCTGTTTCTGGGGTTAAACGCCAGGTTGTAACCTGTTTCTGGCGTTGAACTCCAACTTGTAACCTATTTCTGGCGCTGAACGCCAGACTGCAACATGGAACTGGCGTTGAATGCCAATTTACGTCATCTATCTTCGTGCAAAGTATGAACTATTATATATTGCGGGAAAGCCCTGGATGTCTACTTTCCAACACAATTGAGAGCGTGCCATTTGGAGTTCTGTAGCTCCAGAAAATCCACTTTGAGTGCAGGGAGGTCAGAATCCAACAGCATCAGCAGTCCTTTTTCAGCCTGAATCAGATTTTTACTCAGCTCCCTCAATTTCAGCCAGAAAATACCTGAAATCACAGAAAAACACACAAACTCATAGTAAAATCCTGAAATGTGATTTTTAATTAAAAACTAATAAAAATATAATAAAAATTGACTAAAACATATTAAAAACTACCTAAAAATAATGCCAAAAAGCGTATAAATTATCCGCTTATCAGAATCCCACAGGGATTGATTGGTTGAGCAACTTTAATAAGATGAGTGTTCTAGTTGAATTAAGCAGAATTGAGTTGAGAATTGCAAAAATTTAAATGGCAAAAAACGTGAATAGCAAGAAATGTAAATAACGGAAAGTAAATAGCAGAATATAACGTGCAGAAAGTAAATTGCAGAAAATTAAATGGGAATGGTGGTGATGAACATAAATGTGAAACAGCAGAATATAGAGAATGGGAAGATCAGAAATCGGGGGTTCATTGAGCTCATGAGATGTTGCATTCTCCGGATCGAGTTCATTCTCATGTCTTCCTCAATCCATCCAACTCATTGATCTCTTGGCAATATTAGGTGATTGAATCCCAATTCCTTGGCAATTCAATCTCTCTTAGCTTGAAAAATTGTCCAATTCCTTGATCTAATTGCCCATGGGAAGAGATGAAGTATGATCACAGATTATACTACATGTCTTTCTAAATCAAAGTATTGGTAGGATTATATGTCACTATATCCATCCAACCCCAATCGAGTCCAACATGAGAAAGCATTTTTAGCATGATTTCCTCATTCCTCTTCCAAGGTTCAGAGGAAATCCAAGTATGAGCAACTTTTCTTCCGAGACAGTTACTCAATTGGATGAAGATCAAAAGCTTTCAAGTAAGTCAAAGAGAAAGGAAAGAAGAAGAAGAATGAAAACTATGATTGATCCATTGAAGTGCAACAAAACTTCCTAACCCAATGAAGAGGGTTTAGTTGTTCATAGCTCTGGGAATGGAAAATGAAAATGTAAATTGCATTGAAAGTAAAACTAAATTACAGAGAAAGTAAAATACAGAGTGTTTACAATCCTGGATTCCCAGGTCCCAATCCTTCTTTTCTTGTTCAAAACTACCCCTATATATACTACTTCTCTGATCTTCAGTTAGCTCTGCAAGTCTCTGGATGTGGACCTTTGAGCTCAGTTGAAGCAGTTACAATCTCCGTGGGCTTTGCTTAGCTTGCTGGGAGAGTTTGAATTGGGTAGCTTTCACGTTAGTCAGGCCGTTAGTGTGGTTAACATCAAGTGTAAATTCCTGGTTTGAAGACATTAGTGACACTAACTTGGTCACTAACATCCCCAACCTCTTTGTGTCACGTTAACCCCACCGTTAGTGGCACTAATGTGGCCATTAACGTAGCCTTTCCTAACCCTTGGTCACGTTAATGGTGCTAACTTCACCATTAACGTGCAAAGCACCCGTTCCTCTACTTTAATGGCCCACGTTAGTGGTGTTAACATGGCCATTAATGTGGGCAAACCATGGCTTCAAACACGTTAGTGATGTTAACTTCACCACTAACGTTGCAAACTCCCTTTCCTCCACGTTAATGGCCCACGTTAGTGGCATTAACGTGGCCATTAATGTGGGCATGCCTTAGCTTCAAACACATTAGTGGTGGTAACTTCACCACTAACGTTGCAAACTCCCCCTTCTTCCACGTTAGTGCCCACGTTAGTGGCACTAACCTGGCCACTAACATGGGCTTATATGGCCTTCGAACACGTTAGTGGTGCTAACTTCACCACTAACGTTGCAAGCCGTCCTCTCTTCTATGTTAATGGCCACGTTAGTGGCACTAATGTGGCCACTTACGTGGCTCTTCTCTGCTTTTTTTTGCCTGAAATCAAACAAACAAAGTGCATCAAAGTCTTCCTCTAAATCATTAGATGATGCATGATTTGTTCTATCATTCAATTCTAGCATTATTCTCATGAAAGTGTTTAAAATTCACAATGTTTGCTTGAATCAAGGTATGGATGCATATTCAACCAATACTTGCTTATTTCCTAATAAAATGCATGAAAGTAACCTAAAACATACAAAAAATGGCTAGTAAAACTAGCCAAGATGCCCTGGCATCACAACACCAAACTTAAATCTTGCTTGTCCTCAAGCAAGTAATAGAACATAAGAAGAATGAATGAAAGTACAAGAGATACAAGTCCTTATTAAGAGAATTCAAATCCTTGGTCCATGGAGTTTCATCCATAGCAAATTAGGTTCATGTTCTTGCTAGTTTCTAGGCTATAACATGCTCTTGACTACTTACTCTATTGCCTTCTATGAGACCCTTATTCTTTGATCCTTGTCTTAGCTTTGCTTTTGTTTCTTTTCCTCTTTAGAGCTTATTGCTTTCTTTAGCTAAGTGCTCTGTGTTGAGGCAACTCTTTATGATAAGCTTTCAGCCAACACTCCCGAACCAGTTGGTTCAAGGTGCTAGGTGTTGAAATGCCCCTAAGGACCTACTTACTCAAGCCTCTCCTCAGCACATGCACACCACAGGCACATGGTTTGTTATTCATTCCTGAGACCTTGGTGCCCAACACCTCTTTGGGTTACTAAATGTTTAGTGACAAAGTTGCTCTTGATAGTGGACTTTCAGTTGACAATCCCGGGTTAGTTAACCCAAGTTATCAAGTAATGAAGCACTCCTAAGAACTTACTTTTCCAAGCAGATCCTTGCACAAAAACACCACAAACACATGCCTCAAGGTTCAAACTATTGGTGTCTAGCTTTATTTCTTGCTGCTTTCTTTCTTTTTCATTCTCTTTTTCTTCTTTTTAGGATCTTATTATTCATCTAAGTCTCATAGAATGCACTTTAAGCTTATAATTCAAGAGGTATCTTAGCCTTGTTCCTTATTGATGAACCAACTTAGCTAGCAAACACCACCATAAACACTAGGACTTAATTCTACATCATTGAACTTCACTCTTATTTTTCATAACATTTTATTTTATTGAACTCAAGAACTAAGCATACAATCATAAGCATTGGTGCAGTGGCCTAAGCAACTCAGCTAGCAAGCAAAAGACAAACTAGAACTTAATGCAAAGGTCTAATCAACTAAACTAGTAAACTAAGGATAAATCCAAAGAAACTAAGTGCAAAAACTGAATTGAAATGCCTAAACTACTTATGGAAGCATTGATGAAGGGAAAATTGTCGATGGTAAAGAATGAATAAAGCCTCGTCGTAAGTATAGTTCTAAACCAACAAACAATCTTCTTCAATCAAACATTTGGTTGTCACTAGAACAAACCCCTAATAAAACTAATAACCGAAGTATTTAAACCTCGGGTCGTCTCTCAAAGGAATTGCAGGGTAGTGTTCTTGTTATTGGTTATGAGTTGTATATTTTGGGGTTTTGGATGAGATATAAGGAAAGTGAATTGGTAATGAAAATCAAATGATAAAAAGGTCTTGGCAAGGATTGATGGTCAAGGATCTCTATCCTTATTACTAACCACAATATGATAATTGCAAGGATCAATCCCATTAAATCATCCTATAACAAGTAAAGGAAAGTCAAATGAGCTATATCAATCCTAGTCCATAAGTCCTAGCTATTCACTAATTGAATTAATGAGAGCTAGAGTCAATGGCTATCAATTATCAAACACTTGGACATTAGTAACTCAAGAATTCCTAAGTTACCATCCCAAGCCAAGAACACAAAATGTCTACTCTAACATCCTTCCAAGCATTTTGTCAAACACTTGGGAGGCATAAAGGGAAAGCATAGTAAATTGACAACAAGAATGAAATCTAACAACTACTAATTGCAAAGAATTAATAACAACAATCAAAGAAAGAACAATTGACATGAATTACCTTAAATTGTATTAAAAGAAAATAAAAGGAACAAGATTGTATCAACAACAAAGTATGCAAAATAAGGGAGATTACAACCAAAGACTAAGAGAACAAGATGTAGCAACAAGAAATTGAGAAGGAAAAGTAGATCAAGACATGAATTAAACCTAGATCTAAGAAAAAATTAACCTAAACCTAATCCTAATTCTAGAGAGAAGAGAGAGCTTCTCTCTCTAGAAAGCTAGACTATAACTACTTCTAAAACTAATTGGTAACTACCTTGTGTCTAACATCCTCTAACTTCTGCATGTAAATAGGCTCAGAAAGTGAGTTGGATTTGGGCCTGGGAAGCCCAGAAATCGCCCCCAGTGGATTGCCTTTAAGTGAGTCACGTGCGAGCATTGACGCGTACGCATGTGTCACGCGTACGCGTCGCTTGGCAATTTCCTTCCACGCGTACACGTACGCATCTCCATGCGACTTCACTTTCCACGCATGCGCGTCTGTTGCACGTTGGTGCACGAATTGTGAATCACACTTTTCACAACGCGTACCACTAACCAGCAAGTGCACTGGGTCGTCCAAGTAATACCTTACGTGAGTAAGGGTCGAATCCCATGGAGATTGTTGGTTTGAAGCAATCTATGGTTATCTTGTAATTCTTAGTCAGGAAGTCAGTTATGTTTATCAGTTGAATTGTGAATAACCAAGAGAGCATAAATTAAAGATTACTTGTTATGCAGTAATGGAGAATATGTTGGAGTTTTGGAGATGCTTTGTCTTCTGAATCTCTGCTTTCCTCTGTCTTCTGACTCACGCACGCACGTCCTCCTATGGCAAGCTGTGTGTTGGTGGATCACCGTTGTCAATGGCTACCTTCCATCCTTCCAGTGAAAACTACGCTCACGCGCTCTGTCACAGCACGGCTAATCACCGGTTGGTTCTCGATCCGGTTGGAATAGGATTTACTATCCTTTTGCATCTGTCACTAACGCCCAGCCTTCAGGAGTTTGAAGCTCGTCACAGTCACTCAATCCTTGAATCCTACTCGGAATACCACAGACAAGGTTTAGACTTTCCGGATTCTCATGAATGCCGCCATCAGTTCTAGCTTATACCACGGAAATTCTGATTAAGAGATCTCAGAGATACTCATTCAATCGGATATAGAACGGAGGTGGTTGTCAGGCACACGTTCATGGTTTGAGGAAGGTGATGAATGTCACTGATCATCACCTTCATCACAGTTAAGCGCGAATGAACATCTTAGATAGGAACAAGCGTGTTTGAATAGAAAACAGAAATACTTGCATTAATTCATCGAGACACAGCAGAGCTCCTCACCCCCAACAATGAGAATACAAAGTTTAGATCTGAAATGTCATGCGATACAAAATAAGTCTCTAAAAGTTGTTTAAATACTAAACTAGTAGCCTAGGTTTACAAAAATTGGATAAACTATGATGGATGATGCAGAAATTCACTTCTGGGGCCCACTTCTGTGTGCTGGGGCCCACTTGGTGTGTGCTGGGGCTGAGACTTAAGCAATTCACGTGCAGAGGCCATTTGTGGAGTTGAACGCCAGTTTTTGTGCCAGTTTGGGCGTTTAACTCCAGTTTTTGATCCTTTTCTGGCGCTGGACGCCAGAATTGGGCAGAGAACTGGCGTTGAACGCCAGTTTACGTCGTCTATTCTTGTGCAAAGTATGGACTATTATATATTTCTGGAAAGCCCTGGATGTCTACTTTCCAACGCAAATGGAAGCACTCCATTTCGAGTTCTGTAGCTCCAGAAAATTCACTTTGAGTGCAGGGAGGTCAGAATCCAACAGCATCAGCAGTCCTTTTTCAGCCTGAATCAGATTTTTGCTCAGCTCCTTCAATTTCAGCCAGAAAAATACCTGAAATTACAGAAAAACACACAACTCATAGTAAAGTCCAGAAATATGAATTTTTCCTAAAAACTAATAAAAATAGACTAAAAACTAACTAAAACATACTCAAAACTATATGAAATTATCCCCAAAAAGCGTATAAAATATCCGCTCATCACAACACCAAACTTAAACTGTTGCTTGTCCTCAAGCAACTAGACAAATAAAATAGAAGACTAATAGGTTGAGAAGCAATAATATCTCAGAGTTTTTGATTGAAGCTCAGATCCTAATTAGATGAGCGGGACTAGTAGCTTTTTGCTTTTGAACAGTTTTGGCATCTCACTTTATCCATTGAAGCTCAGAGTGATTGGCATATATAGGAACTCAGAATTCAGATAGTGTTATTGATTTTCTTAGTTCAGTGTGATGATTCTTGAACACAGCTTCTTTATGAGTCTTGGCCGTGGCCCTAAGCACTTTGTTTTCCAGTATTACTACCGGATACATAAATGCCACAGACACATAACTGGGTGAACCTTTTCAGATTGTGACTCAGCTTTGCTAAAGTCCCCAATTAGAGGTGTCCAGAGTTCTTAAGCACACTCTTCTTTTTGCTTTGGACCTTGACTTTAACCGCTCAGTCTCAAGTTTTCACTTGACACCTGCACGCCACAAGCACATGGTTAGGGACAGCTTGGTTTAGCCGCTTAGACCAGGATTTTAGTCCTTTAGGCCCTCCTATCCACTGATGCTCAAAGCCTTGGGATCCTTTTTATTTGCCCTTGCCTTTTGGTTTTAAGAGCTTTTGGCTTTTTCTGCTTGCTTTTTTTTTTTTTTTTTTTTTTGCAAGCTTTGTTCTTTGCTGCTTTTTCTTGCTTCAAGAATCATTTTTATGATTTTTCAGATTATCAATAACATGTCTCATGTTCATCATTCTTTCAAGAGCCAACATATTTAACAGTCTTAAACAACAAATTCAAAAGACATATGCACTGTTCAAGCATTCATTCAGAAGATAGAAAGCATTGCCACCACATTTAACCAATTAGAATTCCTTTTATTAAACTCGAAATTTTATTGCTTCTTATTCAAAAGATCTACTATTTTATTCATGTTTAATGATGATGAGAAAAATAAACTATAGCTTAATTGGAGATAAAATCAAATAGATACTAATTACTATTATATGACTTCTAAGGTAAACTTTTATAAGGACACTTGTCACAGAGTTAAGGCAGAAATTGGAAATTAACAACCTTTATTCTGGGGGCACGGGGGTTCCTCTGATCCTTGGGATGCTTGGTATTACAAGAGAAGACTTTTGGCGCTTCAGTTCCCTTAAGTCACGCCCCTGCTCCTCTTATTCTTTAAACATATAGGTCAGCATTTGACTGTGTTCCTTCTGTTGTTTTATTATTTGCTCCATAGCTTCCTGTATCTTGGTGACAGACGTCTCAAGATATTCCCAATATTCTGCTTGAGGAATCTCTGGGAGGAATTCCTGTGCTCTCTTCTTGATAGGATCCTCCTGTGCTTGTTGTCTCTCCATTGATGCTTTGGTGATTGACTTTTCAATTAGGATATATTCAGTTATTCCCATCTTGACTCCAGCGTCCTTGCAGAGCAGAGAAATCACGCTTGGATAAGCCAACCTGGCCTCTTTTGAATTTTTATTAGCAATCTTGTAGAGTTCAGTGGAAATCAGCTGATGAACCTCCACTTCCTTCCCCGTCATGATGCAATGAATCATCACTGCTCTTTTAACTGTGACTTCAGAACGGTTGCTAGTGGGCAACAGAGAACGCCCAATGAAGTCCAGTCATCCTCTGGCAACTGGTTTGAGATCCTCTCTCTTGAGTTGATTTGGAACGCCCTTTGTGTTGGTGGTCCACCTGGCTCCAGGGATACATATGTCCTCTAGAATCTTATCCAGGCCAATGTCTGCTCTCATCATCCTCCTGTTGAAGGAGTCTGGATCATCCTTTAGCTGAGGTAGCTTTAATATCTCTCTGATCTTGTCAGGGGTGGTATGAACAATCTTTCCCCTGACCATGGTCCGAAATTCGTAGCAGGCAGTTCCAGATAGTCTTTACTTGTCAGTCTGCCACATATTAGCATAGAACTCCTGGACCATGTTCCTTCCTACTTTCGTTTCAGGATTAGCCAGGACTTCCCAGTTCCTGATTCGAATTTGCTCCTGGATCTCCGGATATTCGTCTTCTTTCAGATCGAATCTAACTTCCGGGATCACTGATCTCAGACCCATTACTTTAAGATAATGGTCTGAATGTTCTTTAGATAAGAACTTCCCTTGATTCCAAAGTGGTTTTGGAACGCTCTCTTTCTTGCCTCTTGGAGTGGATTATTTTCCTTTAGGAGCCATGATCTTAGTGATCTCGGATAAACACACCAAACTTAGAGGTTTGCTTGTCCTCAAGCAAAAGAAAAGAAAGGAGAGGGATAGAAGGAGATCGAGGTGCACTTGTTGATGAAGGAGGGGGGAGGCCGAACCCAATTTTTAAAGGGGTGGGGGGGTGGGTTTTTCGAAAAATTGGAGGAGATAAGATAAAAAGATTGAGTTGAAAAAGATAAGATAGAAGATAGAGTTTAATTTTGAAAATATATGATAGATTTTTGAAAAGATAACTCTGAATTTTGAGAAAGATAATATGGATATTTGAAAAAGATATGGATTAGTTGAAAAGATTTTTGAGTGAAAAAGATAGATTTGTTTTCAGAAAAGATTTTGAAAAGGGTTGGATTGAATTTGGAAAGATGGGTTTTTTTGAAATTAAGGATTTTAGAAATCAGGGTTCTTGACATGTTCATGTAAAAATCATGCATTGAAGCATAAAATTTGAAATTAGAATGGAAATACGTGTGGGATAAATGGATTTGGCTCCTCCCTGTCTTCCTGGCGTTTGAACGCCCAAACACTGCTTGTTTTGGGCGTTCAACGCCCAAATGCTGATCTCCTGGGCGTTCAGCGCCCAGTTGCTGCCATTACTGGCGTTCAACGCCCATTGGGTGCCTGTTTTTGGCGTTGAACGCCCAGATTGCTGCCCTTACTGGCGTTCAGCGCCCAGTGGGTGCCCATTTTGGGCGCTGAACGCCCAAAATGCCCCTTTACTGGCGTTTTCTTGCCATTGAGCTCCCTATCTCTGTTTTGTGTGCAGATTCCTTCTGTAACCCTGTAAACTTATACAAATGATTCTGTACCTTAGTGTCAGTGAACTTTATATAAACAAATAAAAATAAAAATAGGGCAAAAATGCTTAGAGGATTGATGCCCCATGGCTGGGTTGCCTCCCAGCAAGCGCTTCTTTATTGTCTTTAGCTGGACCTTGCTGAGCTTTTAATCTAGCTTCAGCCTTGAGCATTCTTGCTCAATGTTGCCTTCAAGATAATGCTTGATTCTCTGTCCATTGACAATGAACTTCTTATCAGAATCAATATCTTGAAGCTCCACATAACCATATGGTGATACACTTATAATCACGTATGGTCCCCTCCACTGAGATTTCAGTTTCCCGGGGAATAGCCTGAGTCTAGAGTTAAACAACAGGACCTTCTGTCCTGGTTCAAAGATTCTAGATGACAGCTTTCTGTCATGCCATTTTTTTTATTTTTCTTTATAAAGCTTGGCATTTTCGAAAGCTGTGAATCTGAATTCCTCTAGCTCATTTAGCTGGAGCAATCGTTTTTCTCCTGCTAATTTGGCATCAAAGTTTAGGAATCTGGTTGCCCAGTAGGCCTTATGTTCCAGTTCCACGGGCAAGTGGCATGCCTTACCATATACGAGTTGGTATGGAGAGGTCCCTATAGGGGTCTTGAATGCTATTCTGTAAGCCCACAGAGCATCATCCAAGCTCCTTGCCCAATCCTTTCTATGGGTATTTACTGTCCGTTCCAGGATTCTCTTTAATTCTCTGTTAGAGACTTCAGCTTGCCCATTGGTTTGTGGATGATATGGTGTGGCCACTTTGTGGCGAATTCCATACTGAACCATGGCAGAGTAAAGCTGTTTATTGCAGAAGTGAGTGCCCCCATCACTGATTAACACTCTAGGGACACCAAACCTGCTAAAGATATGTTTCTGGAGGAACTTCAGCACTGTTTTAGTATCATTGGTAGGTGTGGCAATAGCCTCAACCCATTTTGATACATAGTCAACTACCACCAGAATATAAGTGTTTGAATATGATGGTGGAAAAGGTCCCATGAAGTCAATTCCCCATACGTCAAACAACTCAATTTCCAAGATTCCTTGTTGAGGCATGGCGTAACCATGAGGCAGATTACCAGCTCTTTGGCAACTGTCACAATGACGTACAAACTCTCGGGAATCTTTATAGAGTGTGGGCCAATAGAAGCCACATTGGAGGACCTTGGTGGCTATTCGCTCACCTCCGAAATGGCCTCCATATTGAGATCCGTGGCAATGCCATAGGATTCTCTGTGCTTCCTCTCTGGGGACACACCTACGGATAATTCCGTCTGCACATCTCTTAAAGAGATAGGGTTCATCCCACAAGTAGTACTTTGCATCAGTAACTAATTTCTTCTTTTGTATTCTATTGTACTCCTTGGGTATGAACCTTGCAGCTTTATAGTTTGCAATATCGGCAAACCATGGTGCTTCCTGAATGGCGAATAGATGCTCATCAGGGAACGTCTCAGAGATCTCAAGAAAGGGGAGGGACGTCCCTTCCACTGGCTCTATCCGGGACAGATGATCAGCCACTTGGTTCTCTGTCCCTTTTCTGTCTCTTATTTCTATATCAAACTCTTACAGAAGCAATACCCATCTGATGAGCCTGGGTTTTGAATCCTACTTTGTGAGTAGATATTTAAGAGCAGCATGGTCAGTATACACAATCACTTTTGATCCTACTAAGTATGATCTGAACTTGCCAATGGCGTAAACCACTGCAAGTAGTTCTTTTTCTGTGGTTGTGTAATTTTTCTGGGCATCATTTAGAACGCGACTGGCATAATAAATGACATGCAAAAGCTTGTCATGCCTCTGTCCCAATACTGCACCAATGGCATGATCACTGGCATCACACATTAGCTCAAATGGTAATGTCCAGTCTGGTGCAGAAATAACTGGTGCTGTGACCAGCTTAGCTTTCAGTGTTTCAAATGCCTGCAGGCATGCTGTGTCAAACACAAATGGCGTGTCAGCAGCTAGCAAATTGCTTAGAGGTTTTGCGATTTTTGAAAAATCTTTTATAAACCTCCTATAGAATCCTGCATGTCCTAGAAAGCTTCTGATTGCCTTAACATTGGCAGGTGGTGGTAATTTTTCAATTACCTCTATTTTTGCTTGATCCACCTCTATTCCCTTGTTTGAGATTTTATGCCCAAGAACAATTCCTTCAGTCACCATGAAGTGACACTTTTCCCAGTTCAAAACTAGGTTGGTCTCTTGGCATCTTTTCAGAACAAGTTTCAAGTGATCAAGACAGGAGCTGAATGAGTCTCCATATACTGAGAAGTCATCCATGAAGACTTCCAGAAATTTTTCCACCATGTCAGAGAAAATAGAGAGCATGCATCTCTAGAAGGTTGCAGGCGCATTACATAACCCAAATGGCATCCTTCTATAAGCAAACACTCCAGATGGGCATGTGAATGCTGTTTTCTCTTGATCCTGGGGATCCACTGCAATCTGGTTATAGCCTGAATAGCCATCCAAGAAGCAGTAATAATCATGACCTGCTAGTCTCTCTAGCATCTGGTCTATGAATGGTAAAGGAAAATGATCCTTTCTGGTGGCTGTATTGAGCCTTCTGTAGTCAATACACATGCGCCACCCTGTAACTGTTCTTGTGGGAACCAGTTCATTTTTTTCATTATGAATCACTGTCATGCCTCCCTTTTTTGGGACGACTTGAACAGGGCTCACCCAGGGGCTATCAGAAATAGGATAAATAATCCCAGCCTCTAGTAACTTGGTGACCTCTTTCTGCACCACTTCCTTCATGGCTGGATTTAGCCGCCTCTGTGGTTGAACCACTGGTTTGGCATTGTCCTCCAATAGGATTTTGTGCATGCATCTAGCTGGGCTTATGCCCTTAAGGTCACCTATGGACCACCCAAGAGCTGTCTTGTGTGTCCTTAGCACTTGAATAAGTGCTTTCTCTTCCTGTGAATTTAAAGCAGAGCTTATGATCACTGGAAAAGTGTCATCTTCTCCCAGAAATGCATATTTTAAGGATGGTGGTAGTGGCTTGAGCTCGGGTTTAGGAGGTTTTTCCTCTTTCAGAAGAAAGTTCAGAGGCTCTTTCATGTCCTCTGAATCCTCCAAATCAGGCTGAACATCTTTAAAGATGTCTTCCAACTCTGATTCGAGACTCTCAGCCATGTTGATCTCTTCTACCAAAGAGTCAATGAGATCAACTTTCATGCAGTCTGTTGATGTGTCTGGATGCTGCATGGCTTTGACAGCGTTCAACTTAAACTCATCATCATTGACTCTCAGGGTTATTTCCCCTGTTGGACATCAATGAGGGATCGTCCAGTTGCTAGGAAGGGTCTTCCTAGAATGAGAGTAGCACTCTTGTGCTCCTCCATTTCCAGCACAACAAAGTCAGTGGGAAAGGCGAATGGCCCAACTCTGACAATCATGTCCTCAATCACGCCTGATGGGTATTTAGTGGAACCATCAGCAAGTTGGAGACATATCCGGGTTGGCTTAACTTCTTCAGTTAAGCCAAGCTTCCTGATAGTGGATGCAGGTATCAGGTTGATGCTTGCCCCAAGATCGCATAAAGCTGTCTTGGTGCAATCACCTTCTAATATGCATGGTATCAGAAAACTCCCAGGGTCTTTAAGCTTTTCAGGAAAGCTTTTCAGAATGACTGCACTGCATTCTTCAGTGAGGAGAACTCTTTCTGTTTCTCTCCACTCCTTTTTATGACTCAAGATCTCTTTCATGAACTTGGCATAAGAAGGTATTTGCTCAAGTGCCTCTGCAAATGGAATCTTTATTTCAAGAGTCCTTAGATAATCTGCAAAGCGAGCAAATTGCTTATCCTGCTCCTCTTTCCGGAGTTTTTGAGGATAAGGTATCTTGGCTTTATATTCCTCAACCTTAGTGGTTAAAGAAGCCTTTTTAGAGGGGTTGTTATCAACACTTGTGTGTGTCTGATCCCTCACTGGCAATTGAGTGTCAGAGTCAGAAGCTGGAGTGACGTTAGACGCCAGCTTACTGTCTGTTCCTGGCGCCTGAACGCCAAAAATGTACCCATTTTGGGCGTTCAACGCTGGATTCTGCCCCATTTGGGCGTTCAACGCCAGATTCTTGCCCATTTCTGGCGTTGAACGCCAATCCTGCCTTGTTTCTGGCGCTGAACGCCAGTTTTGGGCATGGTCTGGGCGTTCAGCGCCAGCCTTCCACCCATTTTCTGGCGTTTTAGTGCCAGAATTATTTTTCCCTGGGCTCTTACTGTCCTCAGGTGAATCTTTGGTGGGTTGCTCATTTCTTGAATTTTTGATGCCTTGAGGTGGGGTATTTAATGTTTTCCCACTTCTTAATTGAACTGCTTGGCATTCTTCTGCTATTTGCCTTGATAACTGCTGCTTTGTTTGCTTAAACTGTTCGTCCATATGTATATTAGCTATCCTTGTCTCCTGTAGCCTGTCCTTGAATTCAGCTAGCTGCTTTGTTAGAAAATCCAATTGCTGATTGAATTCAGCAGCTTGTTTTACAGTACTGAATTCAGCAGTTACTGTTTTAACCTCTTCATTCATGGAAGGGTTGCTGCTTAGATACAGATGCTGATTCCTGGCAACTGTATCAATGAGCTCTTGAGCCTCTTCAATTGTCTTTCTCATATGGATAGATCCACCAGCTGAGTAATCTAGAGACATCTGAGCTCCTTCTGCAAGCCCATAGTAGAAGATGTCTAACTGAACCCACTCTGAAAACATTTCAGAGGGGCATTTTCGTAGCATCTCTCTGTATCTCTCCCAGGCATCATAAAGAGATTCGTTATCTCCTTGTTTAAAGCCTTGGATGTCCAGCCTTAGCTGTGTCATCCTTTTTGGAGGAAAATACTGATTCAGGAATTTTTCTGTCAGCTGTTTCCATGTTCTTATGCTGGCCTTAGGTTGGTTATTTAACCACCTCTTAGCTTGATCTTTTACAGCAAATGGAAACAGTAATAGTCTGTAGACATCCTGATCTATTTCCTTATCATGTACTGTGTCAGCAATTTGTAGAAATTGTGCCAGAAACTCTGTAGGTTCTTCCTGTGGAAGACCGGAATACTGGCAACTTTGCTGCACCATGATAATGAGCTGAGGATTCAACTCAAAGCTACTAACTCCAATGGAGGGTATGCATATGCTACTCCCATATGAAGCAGTAGAGGGGTTAGAATATGACCCCAGAGTCCTCCTGGACTGTTCATTTCCACTTATGTCCATGATGGATATATGGATATAACTTGGATTGATTTATCTTTTTATTTATTTTATTTTATAAGAAGTAAATACTTAAATAAAATAAAATAACTAAAAAGAATTTGAATTTTGAAATTAAAATTTTTTTTTATAAAAAAAATAAAAATAATTAGTTAATAAAAAAGAAATTTTTGAAAAAGAGGGAAGATATTTTCGAAAATTAGAGAGAGAGAGAGTTAGTTAGGTAGTTTTGAAAAAGTTAAGAAACAAACAAAAAGTTAGTTAGTTAGTTGAAACAAATTTTGAAAAGATAAGAAGTTAGGAAGTTAGAAGAGATATTTTGAAAAGATATTTTTGAATTTAGTGAGGAGAGAGAAAAACAATAAGATAGTACAAGATTTAAAATTTTTAGATCTAATGCTCCTTGTTTTTGAAAATTTTGGCGGGAAAACACCAAGGAACACCAAACTTAAAAATTTTAAGATCAAGACACAAGGAAAACTCAAGAACACTTTGAAGACTCACAAGAACACAAGAACATGAAGAAAGAACACCAAACTTAAAACTTTTAGAAAACCAAACCAAAATTTTCGAAAACCAAAGGGAAATCAACAAGAAAACACCAAACTTAAAGTTTGGCACAAGATTTAATAGAAAAATTATTTTTGAAAAAGGTTTTAAAAATATGATAGTCAATTACCATGAACATAAACACCACGTTCTAAATAACTGAGCTATAAGTTTAAAGTATTTTAACAAGGGATAAATAATAAAAGACTCTAAAACCAAAAAAAGAGAAATTTTTCCTAATCTAAGCAACAAAATAAACCGTTAGTTGTCCAAACACGAACAATCCCCGGCAACGGCGCCAAAAACTTGGTGCACGAATTGTGAATCACACTTTTCACAACGCGTACCACTAACCAGCAAGTGCACTGGGTTGTCCAAGTAATACCTTACGTGAGTAAGGGTCGAATCCCACGGAGATTGTTGGTTTGAAGCAATCTATGGTTATCTTGTAATTCTTAGTCAGGAAGTCAGTTATGTTTATCAGTTGAATTGTGAATAACCGAGAGAGCATAAATTAAAGATTACTTGTTATGCAGTAATGGAGAATATGTTGGAGTTTTGGAGATGCTTTGTCTTCTGAATCTCTGCTTTCCTCTGTCTTCTGACTCACGCACGCACGTCCTCCTATGGCAAGCTGTGTGTTGGTGGATCACCGTTGTCAATGGCTACCTTCCATCCTTCCAGTGAAAACTACGCTCACGCGCTCTGTCACAGCACGGCTAATCACCGGTTGGTTCTCGATCCGGTTGGAATAGGATTTACTATCCTTTTGCATCTGTCACTAACGCCCAGCCTTCAGGAGTTTGAAGCTCGTCACAGTCACTCAATCCTTGAATCCTACTCGGAATACCACAGACAAGGTTTAGACTTTCCGGATTCTCATGAATGCCGCCATCAGTTCTAGCTTATACCACGGAGATTCTGATTAAGAGATCTCAGAGATACTCATTCAATCGGATATAGAACGGAGGTGGTTGTCAGGCACACGTTCATGGTTTGAGGAAGGTGATGAATGTCACTGATCATCACCTTCATCACAGTTAAGCGCAAATGAACATCTTAGATAGGAACAAGCGTGTTTGAATAGAAAACAGAAATACTTGCATTAATTCATCGAGACACAGCAGAGCTCCTCACCCCCAACAATGGGGTTTAGAGACTCATGCCGTCAGAGAATACAAAGTTTAGATCTGAAATGTCATGCGATACAAAATAAGTCTCTAAAAGTTGTTTAAATACTAAACTAGTAGCCTAGGTTTACAAAAATTGGATAAACTATGATGGATGATGCAGAAATTCACTTCTGGGGCCCACTTCTGTGTGTTGGGGCCCACTTGGTGTGTGCTGGGGTTGAGACTTAAGCAATTCACGTCCAGAGGCTATTTGTGGAGTTGAACGCCAATTTTTGTGCCAGTTTGGGCGTTCAACTCCAGTTTTTTATCCTTTTCTGGCGCTGGACGCCAGAATTGGGCAGAGGACTGGCGTTGAACGCCAGTTTACGTCGTCTATTCTTGTGCAAAGTATGGACTATTATATATTGCTGGAAATCCCTGGATGTCTACTTTCCAACGCAATTGAAAGCACGCCATTTCGAGTTCTGTAGCTCCAGAAAATCCACTTTGAGTGCAGGGAGGTCAGAATCCAACATCATCAGCAGTCCTTTTTCAGCCTGAATCAGATTTTTGCTCAGCTCCTTCAATTTCAGCCAGAAAAATACCTGAAATTACAGAAAAATACACAACTCATAGTAAAGTCCAGAAATATGAATTTTTCCTAAAAACTAATAAAAATAGACTAAAAACTAACTAAAACATACTCAAAACTATATGAAATTATCCCCAAAAAGCGTATAAAATATCCGCTCATCACACGTGCGCGTCAATGAATGCATCCCAAATCCTTGATTTTTCATGGATTCTCCTCTTTGCATGCTTTCCTCTTCAATCCTTCGATCCATTCCTAGCCTTTTCAACCTGAATTCACTAACAAACACATCAAGGTATCTAATGGAATCAAAGGTGGATTAAAATCATCAAATTAAGGGTTTAAAAGCATGTTTTTACACTTAAGCACAAATCAAGGAAGAATCACAAAATCATGCCATTTTATTGGTCAAATGTGGGAAAAAGGTGATAAAATTCACTAAATTAAGTACAAGATAAACCCCAAAAATGGGGTTTATCAACCTCCCCACACTTAAACCATAGCATATCCTCATGCTAAACCAAGAACAAAACAAGGGGTATGACATTTATTCAATGCAACTAAACTATATGCAACCTATCTAAATGCAACTATCTATATGAATGCGAATGCTTGGTCGAAACAAAACTTCCAAGAAAACATATGCAAGCACAAGGGCTAAAGAAATAGGAATCAAACTAAACCAAACCCACAATTGTATTGAATTATCAAAAAGATTTACAAACTTGCAAGAAAAGGGATGATAGTGGTGAATACATGTAATTGAGCAATCGAACCCTCACCGGATGTGTATCCGCTCTAGCCACTCAAGTGTTTGGGGTTGATTCACTCAATTCCCCCCTAATCATACTTTTCAAGATTTGATTTTCATCTAACAATCAACAATCATTCAATGCATGCATACAAATATCATGAGGACTTTCTCAAAGGTTGTAATGGGGCTAGGGTCAAGGTAGGGTTATATATAGTTAAGTGGACTAGAATTTAAATCTTTAATTAACCTAGACTTCCCACCTAACCTATATATTAACCTATACAATTAAGTGCTAACCTAACTACCCATTATTCACTTTTTTCATATACTCATGCATTTTCTTTTCACTTCACAACACTTATGCATTGATTTTTTTTGAACTTTACTTCGGGGCATTTTGTTCCCTTTTTATTGTTTTTCTTTCTTTTTTCTATTTTTTTCTTTCTTTTTTTTTCATATTTATTTCTTTTATCTTTTGTTTTTCTCATTTTTTTCTTTTCTTTCAAACTATATACAAGAACATCAATACATAAGGTCTAACATTTGATTAATACATGAGCATGCACCCAACTCCAAATATAAAAATACAAAACACCCTTTTATCCTAACAAATGTTCCCAAATCTCCCCAAACTTGAATAATAAACACTCTCACTAGCCTAAGCTAATCAAAGATCCAAACAAAGGACATTTATTATTTTTCGCTTTAGGCTTGTAATGTGCTAAAATAAAGAACAATTGGGTTAAGCATAGGCTCAAAATTGGTTAACAATGGAATGTAAAAGGTAGGCTATTTGGGCAAGTGAGCTAATGAAATAATGGCCTCAATCATATAAGTGCATGTATACAAGGAATAATGGACATATAGAATTAAACAAATCAAGGATCACAATCATAGAAAGAGAATAATTGCACACAAGAAGGAAAATAAGTGGTCATAAGATGTAACCGCACCATTAGGCTCAAATCTCACATGCTTGTGTTCTTAGCTCAAAAACATGATCCACAAAATATAGAATTCAAGCAAGTTCAATACAAAAATTTTCAATCAATTGGGGTGGTGCCCTATAGATAAATTCCTTGGAAAATTTTATTGTTTGACTAAGCTTATTATATGTGCCCTAAATGCAATGTTGTGATTGAGAAAGCTAAAATTTCCTAATTTATCCCCTTTTCCAATCAAACCAAATTTCTCATAAGCAAAAAGGGTCAACTAGGCTCAATAATCCAAAATTTTCAAATCACAACCACTAAACTAAAACAACTATATACTATCAACTACAAATGCAAATCCAACTAAAAAATATGAAATGTATACTAA
Organism: Arachis hypogaea; assembly: GCF_003086295.3. Classification (NCBI taxonomy): domain Eukaryota; kingdom Viridiplantae; phylum Streptophyta; class Magnoliopsida; order Fabales; family Fabaceae; genus Arachis; species Arachis hypogaea. The sequence continues at coordinate 51,433,102 of NC_092055.1, forward strand.
CCAAGGTGCAAAATGCAACAAACTAAAATAGAAGTATCTAAGGTACTAATATATACAATAATCCCAAAAAGTGCAATAAAGATAAAGTGCAAAATACTAGAAGTAAAATAAAATAAGAGATAGATGTTCGAAATTGTCACCCAAAATAGCAATTCCACCGACGGTGACGACGGTGACGACGGTGACCTCCCCACACTTAGAATGAAGCATCGTCCTTGATGCTATGGTTCGGACTCGGGGTGAGGGTCAACGGTTGCATCTGGCTGGGGTTGAGGCTGTGCCTCCATGGAGGTTTGCTGTGCCTCTGGGGTAGCCTGGGTCTGTGCGGGTGCCTCTGGCTACTGAGCCTGCTCCTCCTCATGCTCCTCTTCCCTGCGGAAGAAGGGTCGGAATCAGGGGGCATCTCGACGCCAGTGCTACTAGCATCTGATCCACACGATCAAAGCGTCGCATGATGCATCACTCGCTGCGCTCCATGCGTCCTATGAGATGTGATGCGAGCAAATTCGTCGGTTAAGAATTCCTTCTCAATAAAGGAGAAATATCCTCGTTGCAAGTATAGTTCTCAACCAACAAGTAATACCCGATCAAAGTTTATAGTTTTTAATCTAAATCGAGAGTCTTTCAAACCTCGGGTCGTTCTCCCTAAGATGCAAATGAAATGTTACGCTTTTGGTTGTTAAGAGGACCAAAGGGTTTTGAATTAAAGAATGAAAGATTAAAGGAACGTAAGAAATAAAAGAACTAAGCAATGATCAAAATTATAATTAATGCAAGTAAAGAGAAGGTAGGGTCAAAACTAGTGAAAATGCTATGAATGCAATAAAGAGCCTTGACTTAGGAATGAATATCCAAGGAATCTTATCATCACCATAACCACAACTATAGTAATTATGATGAGTCAATCTCGCCTAGTCAACCCCAACCATCGAGGAGTAAGTCAAACAAGCATAATTGACCTTAATCCATAAGTCCTAACTAACTTACCAAACTAGTTGATAAAAGGCTAGCGTCAATGGAAACAAGAGTCATCTAACTACCCAAGAATTACCACTAAATGTCAGATATTATGACTCTAGTATCCTAGGGACTCAAACCATAAGTCAAGGTGGGAAAATCTACTCACAATCTAGAGTTGGCATTTTCACAAACACCTTGTATGCATAAGAGTGAAACATGGAAAATTGCAAAGTAAAATGGAAAACTATAACCAACTATCAACAAAACCAAATATAAACAAGCAATCAAACATAAAGAAAGTATGAAACATAAAATTCATTGATCAAAACATCAAGAAACACAAAATTGCAAATATGAACAAGTAACTTGAACCAAAAGGAAATGAGAGTAAGGACAATGTAATTAAAGAGGAAATTGAGAGTACTTACAATTAAAGAAGCAAAAATCCAAAATTAAAGCTTGCTATAAAATGCTACAATGGAAATTGGTAAACCCTAGGAAAGCTCTCAACTCTACACTACTCCTACTCCTAATTACTATGCAAAACTATGTAAAAATTGTGCTTCAATGCCCCCTTGATAAGTGTTGAAGTCTCCTTTATATAGCACTCCAAAACAGCATTTCAGCCTTCCAAAAATGAGCCAAGGGCCTCCAAATTTGCGCAGCACGTGTTTCATTAATGCAATCACGTGCAGGGACCTGTGTTGACGCACAGACGTGTGCGTCCGCACACTCGGCTGAAAATTGACCTGTGCGTACGCACACATGGAAATTCTCGCTTGTGCGCACGCACGCAGGGCTGTGCGCATGCACACTTCGCTATGTGTGCTTTTCCCTTGTTTTCTTCATGTTTTCTCCCTTGTACATGCTTCTTTCCACTTTTGGCTATCCATTCTTGCCTCTAAGGCCTGAAATCACTCACAAACCATATCACGACATCGAATGACATAAAAGTGGAATTAAAAATCACTAATCTAAGCATTAAAACGCATGTTTTCACATTTAGAACCAAATTAGGGATCAAACACAAAAGTATGCTATTTTGGTGCTTAAGTGTGAGTTCATGTGCTAGAATCCATCCAAATTGAGTCAAAATACATCGGAAAATATGGACTCATCAAGATGCTGTACTAGTAGGTATGTCGGGTGTGGTGCTAGTGGTGGTGGTGGTGCAATAGGTGCTGCCGGTGCTGTAGATGGTCCTGCTGTAGCTGAAGAAGATGAAGGGCCAGATGCCGCTGCTGCTGAAGCTCTAGCTCTAGATCGACGCTGGGCTAGTCGCTTGTCATTCACCCAAGTCCCCCATGGAATAAATCTCTCCTTTTCGTGGACTGGGGGTGGTGACTCATCATCTGCTCTCCATGGAACACTGGCTTGCTGAGCCATCTCAATGACCAAAGTAGGGAATGGGAGTGTGCCTCGGACATGGGCTCGCCACATGAATCTCCTGATCAATCGGGGAAAGTACAGCTCCTTCCCCTCCACAATACATCCAATCCAAACGAGCCTGTCCATCGGAATCTCAGTAAAGTGTGTGGTAGGCATGAGATAGTGAGCCAGAATCTGCTGCCATGTCCTAGCCTCCCACGTCAGATAGTCAAACATCATCCCCTTGGGTTTCGTTTTGTCAGCATCCATCTCTCAAGGGGCGTCCGGCTAGGCAATAAGACTCCTCAGTGCATCATAGTCATATGTGAGGCAGTGTATCTCCTCCTCAGCCCTCTGAAAAGCATATTTCTCACTAACTTTGGGCCGACAATGGAGAGCCTGCTCAATGTCAACCTCCATCATCAAAATCTGTCCTCCTCTCAGGTAAACTGATTCAAGGGTCGGTCTAAAGAAATTACAGTAAAACTCTTGAACACATGACGTGTTCACCCTACCCAACTCCCTATCTACAGGAATTGGAAATGGAAAGGAAGTAGAGGGCAGTGCCGCCTAGGAATGGTGGCGACCGGTGGTTCGCGGTGGCACCGAGAAGGTAGCGCAGAGTAGGGGCGCTGAATAGATGCGGTGCAGAGGGAGGCAGAGCTCCTCTTCGGTTACAGCGACGAGGTGAGAGAATTACTGGATGGAGGGATAAATAAGATGGTGATGGTGGAAGGATGCTTGCCGGCGGCAATGGAGGCCGTGGCGGTGCTGGTGGTTGCGGAGAGAAGAAATGATCAGGGAGAGAGAAGGGGAGAGGGAAGGCGAAGAAAAGAGGGGAAGGGGAGAAAGAAGGAGGAACGGCGGCGGCGGTTGGTTGCCGGAAGAGTGGCCGGCAGTGGTGATTGGTGATGGGGTTCTGCAACTTTGGAGGGATAGGGGAAGTAAAATGAAACGTTGAAGGGAAGGGGTGAAAGGACGAGATGATTAGGGCTTGCGTGTCCATAGGGTTATTGAATTTGAATCCATGCGTACGCGTCACTTACACGTGCGTGTGGGTGGAAAGGAAGGGAGATGTGCGCATGGACGTGTCCACGTAGGGTACGTGTTGATAGGTAGACTATTGTTGGTAAAAATTTCACAAAATATTCACGTTGCAAGTATAGCTCTCGACCGACAAATAATCCTCGAATCAAATTTTAAGGAATTGGTTGTCACAAGGTTCAACCCCAATAGAAGTAACCGAAGTATTCAAACCTCGGGTCGTCTCACAAGAAATGGGCAAACATGTGCATCAATGTTGGTTAGAATTCCGGGGTTGGGAGTCATGATCAAGAGATTAAACTAATAGACTTAACAAGCAAGAAATCTTAAAGTGCAAGAAACTAAATCAAGTAACTAAAACAAGGTAGGAGCAATTTCAAATTAATAAGAGAACATCCAATATAATTCTACTCTAAAACTAAACAAGTAACTATAACTGGAATTAGGCAATTGGAATTTTTGGGTTTCAAATATGAATAATGAAAGCAACTCTTGGCTAGACAAAGGAATTGGGATCACTATCCTTGTCTTATAACCATATCTTGACAATTGTGAGGAACCAAGCTCATTAAGTTTACTTCTATACTTGAAGTATATCAAATGGCTTGATCAACATCAATCCATAAGCCCTAACCTGGCTACTAATTAACTTAGTAGTAGGCTAGTGTCAATGGTTATCAAATTGACCACTAAGGGTTCTCAAATCACCAAATCCATTAGATCCAATGACTCAAGTTTACCCAATTCCCTTAGCCTAGACCAAGAGTAAAGAAAACTACTCCATAATCAAAGAAAACATTTCATCAAACACATGGTATGCACTAATAAAAGACATATTCAAATTGCAATTAAATGGAGAATTGAAAGTACCCACTAACAATTATCAATGGAAAACTACTCAATTAACACTATCAACCATGGAAAATATCAATGTATCATTAAAAATTCAAAATCCACAAGGTTCACAAGATGAATAGAAAATGGGAAATAATAAGAAAACATAAATCTAACACAAGATCTCAACAAAATTATACTAGAGAATTCAAATTAAGTAATTAAAACTAGAAATCAACAAAACTCAATTTAGAAATTCAGCAATGGGAGATCAAAATCAAACTAGATTTAGAGAGGAATAAGGGTTTCTCTCTCTAGGAGAACAAGAACCAAAAACTAGCAAAAATTGTGTATAAGTGTGTAATGGATGATCCCTCTTTTCCCCCTAGAGTTCCTGGGTCTTTTCCATGCAAAACCAGCTTAAATTTGGGCCTGTTGAGCCTCAGAAATCGCCAGGCACGATTTCTTTAATGAGGTAACATGCTGCTCGTCACGCGTACGCGTCATGCACGCGTGCGGGTCGCCTGAATTTCACGATCCACGCATACGCGCCAAGCACGCGTGCATGTCGATGAAGATTTAGCCAATCCATGCGGATGCGCCACTCTTCGCGTGCCATACCCAGCTTCCTGCACCCACGCATGCGCGTGAGGTGCGCGTGCGTGTCGCAGCTGATTTTCCAAAATCTAATTCTTCATGTTCCTTCCACTTGTGCATGCTTTCTTTCTCTCTTCTAGGCCATTCTAGCCCTATAAACTCTGAAATCACTCAACAAACATATCACGGCATCGAATGGTAATAAAAGAGGATCAAAATATGGCAATTTTAAGGCAATTTTTCAAGGCTTGAAGTTGCTTTGTCCTTTTGAATTAACTCTGGTCTTACTGTCTCCTTTAATTGTGAATGATTTCTTCAATGGCAAGCTGTATGTGATTGACGCTGGTTTGAGCAGCCACCAATACTCTTCCAGATCTGAACCCTAGGGTTAGTGCGGATGTATTCTGATTGAGGGTGAAGCTCCTGCAGTTCATTCTCTTTCGCGATCCTACTCAAAACGCCACAGATAAGGTCGAATCTAACAAATCAGAGGATGCTGCGCCTTAGGGTTCTAGCCTCTACCACAGAGATCCTAATCTCCCCATATTTCGACTGAACTGGTGCCTCGAGAAGTCCCCAACGAAGTCGTGGATTAGCCGTCTAAGAGATGTATAATCAAGCTGGTGGTTCATCATTGTCCGATGAAAGACTCACTCTGAACCTATGTAGAATGTGATAACCTTATGCCAGTTCAAGGCATTCATATTGATGAAGAACGAAGATACATCTTAGAATAGAGAATCAAACACGGATTGAAGAGAAACAGTAATACTTTTATTAATTCATAAAACTCAGCAAGGCTCCTCCCCTCAACCTAGGATATTTAGAAACTCATACTGATAGGAAATACAATGTGAAAAACGAAAATAGGCTGAACTGTGAGCGAAGATCCTTAACAAAGAGTGATCTTCTACTTTAAATACTAAACTAATGACTAATAAGGGTAAAATAGTATTTTTAGTGCTAAAATCCACTTCCAGGGCCCACTTGGTGAGTGTTTGGGCTAAGCTTTGATGAGATCCACGTGCTAGGAGGCCTCTAGGGCATTGAATGCTGCCTAGGGGGTCCTCTTTGGGCGTTGGATGCTGGTCTATTCCTTTGGGCACTGGACGCCTGGAATGGGCAAGAGGCTGGCATTGAATGCCGGTTTTGGGCCTTCCAATCTGAAGCAAAGTATAAATAATTATACATTTCTGGAAAGCTCTAAAAGTCAGCTTTCCATAGCCGTTGAGAATGCTCTATTTGAACTTCTGTAGCTCCAGAAAAGCTCTTTCGAGTGTTGGGAGGTCAGATCCGGACAGCATCTGCAGTGCTTTCTCTGTCTTTGAATAAGACTTTTGCTCCAGCTCCTCAATTGAAGCCAGAAAATACCTGAAATTGTATAAAAACACACAAACTCAAAGTAGAATCCAAAAATGTAAATTTAACACTAAAACCTATGAAACTTAATAAAAACTAAACAAAACATACTAAAAACTATATGAAAAAAATGCCAAAAAGCGTATAAAATATCCGCTCATCACAACACCAAACTAAAATTGTTGCTTATCCCCAAGTGACTAAAAACACAGTAGGATAAAAAGAAGATTAAGACACAATAAATCTCAGAGTTTCTAATGAAGCTTCGTTTCAATTAGATGAGCGGGACTTAGTAGCTTTTTGCTTCTGAATAGTTTTGACATCTCACTATCCATTGAAACTCAGAAATGTTGGTCTCTTTAGGAACTTAGAATGCAGATGATATTATTGACTCTCCTAGTTTAGTTCTTTTTTATTCTTGAACACAGCTTTTAGAGTCTTGGCCTTGGCCCTAAGCACTTTGTTTTCCAGTATTACCACCAGATACATAAATGTCACAGACACTTTAACTGGGTGAACCCTTTCGGATTGTGATTCACCTTTGCTAGAATCCCTAGATAGAGGTGTCCAGAGTTCTTAAGTATACTCTTTTTGCTTGGATCATGACTTTAACTGCCCAGTCTCAAGCTTTTCACTTGACACCTTCACACCACAAGTACATGGTTAGGGACAACTTGGTTGAGCCGCTTAGACCAGGATTTGGTTTCCTTTAGGCCCTCCTAACCATTGATGCTCAAAGCCTTGGATCCTTTTACCCTTGCCTTTTGGTTTAAAGGGTTATTAGCTTTTTCTGCTTTGCTTTTTTTTTTTCGCATGCTTACTTATTTTTTTCTTTCTTTTGCAACATGCTTTTTGTTCTTTCAAGAATCAATTTTTGGATTTTTCAGATTACCAATAATACTTCACTTTCATCATTATTCTTTTAAGAGCCAACATTCTTAATTCCAATTTCATATATGCACTATTCATTCATACATTCAAAAAACAAAAGCAATGCCACCACATCAAGATAATTGAACTATTCTTATTATAAATTTGAAATTCATGTATCTCTCAATTGTTTTCAAATAAAATTTTCTTTTAAACAAGGTGAGAGATATGTGGAACATTTTATAACTTTAAGACATAAGTGCAAATGATCATGCAATAAGAATAAGAGAACAGACAATACAACATAATAGAAAACAGAAAAATAACAAAACAAAAGGAGATAAAAAGAACGAATCCACCTTTAATGGTGGCGGCTAGTACTCCTCCTTGAGGATCCAATGTAGTGCTTTGGAAAGCTCTGGAAGTCAGCTTTCCAAAGCCGTTGAGAACGCTCAATTTGGACTTCTGTAGCTCTAGGAAAGCTCTTTCGAGTGTAGGGAGGTCAGATCTGGACAACATATGTAGTGCTTTCTCTGTCTCTGAATCAGACTTTTTCTCCAACTCCTCAATTTTAGCCAAAAAATACCCGAAATTGCATAAAAATACACAAACTCAAAGTAGAATCCAAAAATGTGAATTTAACACTAAAACCTATGAAACTTAATAAAAACTAAACAAAACATACTAAAAACTATATGAAAATAATGCCAAAAAGTGTATAAAATATCTGCTCATCAACCGCCAGAGTTGGTGATCCGCCGGTGGTGGTGGAAGACGGGAAGAGGGAAGAAAGAAGTAAGAAGAAAGAAGAAAGAAGAATGAAGAATGGGAAGAAAGAAGAAGAATGGAGGGAAGTAGGGTAGCACGCTGATTAAATTGATTCGGCAATGTGATGTGTGCGCGTTGTCCACACTTACGCGTGGAAGACCCAAAAGTGAAAGTGACGCGTAAGCGTCGGTCACGCGTGCGCGTGACTACTTTTCGTGTTAGACACACGAAACCTACACAGTTCCATCACAACTCTCTGGTTTTTGTATGAGGCTATAGCAGCATGGCAGCATTAAGATACGACGCGTGCACGTCGGCCACGCTCACACGTGGGTGGCCAAAAAATAAAGTGACGCGTACGCGTCAACGAGGCACATGCATGGGTTGGGTTGTGCGCCTAGCACCCCACCCTCATAGTTCCAGTGCAAGTCTCTATTTTTTGTACCAGGCATTGCAGCATTAGCATACGATGCGTGCGCATCGATCACGTACACACGTGGACAAGGAAATTTTTTGGGTGATGCGTACGCGTCAGCGAGTCATACGCGTGGGGTGGTTTATGCGCCCTTACACCCCACCCGCATGGTTTTTGCATCATTCTCGCACCCTCTTTTTTTTAACTTAAAATCAGTAAAAGCAATTAGAGCACAAAACAAGCAAAGCAAACTCAAGAAAATTAATCAAAAATACTAAAACTAAGTAAAAGAAGATGTAGATAAGGAAGATCATACCATGGTAGGTATTCTCCCACCTAGCACTTTTCTTTAACGTCCTTAATTTGGACGGTCTATTTGCTCAGTCCTCTTCCTTGGCCGGGTCTTTCAAGAGAAAGATCTCTAGCTCCTTGTTATTCATCACTTTTGTACCATGGTAAAGCTTTAAATGGTAGCCATTGACCTTGAAGAAGGTAGGGCTTGAGGGGTGAGTCAAGCAGACAACTCCATACGGTTCAACCTTTTCAACCACATATGGTCCATCCCACCTTGACCTCAATTTGCCCGGCATTAATCTCAACCTTGAGTTATAGAGAGGACTTGATCTCCAGCTCTAAACTCTCTTCTCTTGATCTTCTGATCATGTACCACCTTCACCTTTTCTTTGCAGAGCCTTGAGTTTTCATAAGCTTCTAACCGAATGCACTCCAATTCTTCCAGTTTCAATTTCCTTTCAACTCCGGCTCCTCCCAATCCTGAGTTACATTCTTTTACAGCCCAAGAAGCCTTGTGTTCCACCTCTACCGAAAGGTGACAAGCCTTTCTGTAGACTAGCCGGAACGGACCCATGCCAATCAGTGTCTTGTAAGCCGTCCAATAAGCTCAAAGCGCATCTCCAATCCTAGAGCTCCAATCCCTCCTATTTGGTTTAACCATCTTCTTGAGTATGCACTTAATTTCTCTATTAGACACTTCAGCCTGGCCATTTGTTTGGGGATGATAAGTCATCGCCACCTTGTGAATAATGCCATGTTTCTTCATTAAACCTGTCATTCTTTTGTTAAAAAATCGAGAGCCTTGATCACTCAAGATTGCTCGTGGTGATCCAAACCAGCAAATGAGGTTATTTCGAACAAAAGAGGCAACCACGTTAGCATCATCAGTACGGGTAGGAATTGCTTCCACCCACTTAGAAACATAATCAACCGCTAATAGAATATATAAGAAACCATTCGAGTTTGGAAAGGGACCCATGAAGTCAATACCCCAAACATAAAAAATTTCACAAAATAACATGAGTTGTTGGGGCATCTCATCCCTCTTGGATATGTTTCCAAATCTTTGGCATTGGTGGCAAGAGTTACAGAGAAGATTTGCATCCTTAAAGAGTACGGGCCACCAAAATCCGCAGTCTAAAATTTTTCTTGCAGTTCTTTGAGGGCCAAAGTGGCCACCACTTTCAGAAGAGTGGCACGCCTCCAAGATAGACTGAATTTTGGATTGTGGAACACACCTCCTAATTATTTGGTCGGCACCACATCTCCACAAATATGGGTCATCCCATATGTAGTACTTGGACTTGCTCTTGAGCTTGTCCTTTTGATGTTTAGAAAAATTTGGAGGAAAGGTGTGACTAACCAAATAATTAGCAATGGGTGCTTACCAAGGAACCACCTCGGATATTGCTTGCAAGCTATCAAGAGGAAATGCATCATTGATAGCAGTAGAGTCACTTTTTATATGCTCTAGGTGACTCAAGTGGTCTGCCACTAAATTTTGGGAACCACTCCTATCCTTGATCTCTAAATCAAACTCTTGCAATAGAAATATCCAATGGATTAACCTTGGCTTTGGTTCTTTCTTAGCTTGCAAGTACTTCAAAGCCGCATGGTCTGAATATACTACCACTTTGGTTCCAAGTAAATAGGCCCAGAATTTATCCAAGGCAAAAATAATTGCTAAAAGTTCCTTTTCAATGGTAGTATAGTTAGACTGGAAACCATCTAATGTCTTAGAAGCATAAGCTATGATATAGGGATCTTTACCTTCACGCTGAGCAAGCGCTGCTCCTACCGCATAGTTAGATGCGTCGCACATAATCTCGAACAGCCTACTCCAATCAGGCCCTCTCACAATAGGAGCTTGGATTAAGGCAATCTTCAGCTTATCAAATGCTTCCATACACTATTCACTCAAGTCAAACTCTACATCCTTTTGCAACAGACGGGAAAGGAGTAATGCAACCTTACTGAAGTCCTTGATGAAACGCCGATAGAAACCTGATAGGCGATCAAGCATTTGATCGATGAATAGTAGTGGATAGTGATCCTTACGAGTGGCTATGTTCAAGTGCCTGTAGTCGATGCAAACTCTCCATGAATTCTGCACCCTTGTGGCCATGAGTTCTCCATTCTCATTCTTGACTATGATGACGCCAGACTTCTTCGGAACCACTTGTACCTGAGCTAACCCACTCACTGTCCGAGATTGGATAGATAATATCGGCCTCAAGTAGTCAGGTCATTTCTTTCTTCACAACTTCTAGAATTGTGGGGTTCAACCGCCTTTGAGGTTGACGGATAGGCTTGGCTCCCTCCTCTAGAAAAATGCGATGCTCACAAACTTGGGGGCTTATACCAACTATGTCTGCCAAACTCCACCCAATAGCTTTCTTGTTCCTTTACAGTACATTAAGCAATCTTTCCTCTTGTTAGGAAGTAAGCTCCTTTGCAATGATCACCGGGAGCTTTTGATTTTCTTCAAGATAAGCATACTTAAGGTCAACTTCATATTTGGCTCATGGCTTGGCACTTGATTATCTGGTAACACCGGCGGTGGTAAGGTGTCTTCATCATATTCAGGGGGTTTCCCCACACTTGCACCTTGAACCATGTTCTTCTCATCAACTGTATCCTAGTGGAATTCGGCAACAATATCATCAATCATATCACACCGGAAGATAGAATGGTCTTCCAGTGGATGATTCAAAGCATCATCAAGATTAAAACTCACTGCTCTTTCGTAATTCAAAGCACCCAATTTAAATCGGGAGGGAGGAACGGCCTCGCTAGCAAGATAGATGATGGTCTTCCAGAGTTATTAGGGGACATCTCAAGAATATAGAAATCAATTGGAAAAGTTAACCCCTTGATGCTCACTAAGACGTCTTTCGTAATACCAACCACCGAGATTATACTTTTATCCGCCAAAACAAAACGGGCCGCCGACCATTTCAACGGTGGAAGCTTCAATGCATCATAAACAGATAAAGGCATAATGCTAACACAAGCACCTAGGTCACACATGCAATCAATGAATTGTATACCACCTATAGTGCAAGTAACTAGACAAGGACTGGGATCACCACATATCTTCGGTATAGCACCCATCAAAGCAGAAATTGAGCTACCCAAAGGAATAGTTTCTAAATCATGAATCTTCTCTTTGTTCATGCATAAATCTTTTAGAAACTTAGCATACTTAGGAACTTGGCGAATAGCATAAAAAAGGGGTATAGTTACCTCGACCTTTTTGAAGATATCCACCATCTTGGGATCTAGCTCCACTTGCTTTTTAGTCCTCCTAGCTAGGTGTGGAAAAGGAATTGGAATAGCCTATTTTAAAACATTTTCTTCCTTAGAAACTCCATCCTTCGGTTGAGCAACTTCTTCTTCAACCGCCTCTTGTACCTCATCCTCGACTTCAACATCTTCTACCTCAACAACATCTTTATTTTGAGTGGCTTCTCTTGAGCTTGGCTCCTCAGGACTCCTCTCTTGCAATGTAGTGCCAGACCTCAAGGTGATGGCATTGATTCTACCCTTGGAGTTAGGTAAGGATTGAGAGAAAAGTGCACTAGAGCTTGAAGGTTGAGAATTGGAGGTAGGGGGTGGGTCCATAAGGGATACAAGAGCTTGGAGAGTAAAGGTAAGACCGGTGAGGCTAGAGTCAAGTGTGGTTTGAAGCTCTTTTTGCCCTTGAAGAATAGAGTGAAGCGTTTCATTTTGGTTGGAGGAAGAAGGAGGGTAGGTAATTTGGGGGACTTGTGGTTGGGTGATTTGACGTACTTGAGCTTGCCTTTGGTGAGGTAGTTGATACCTTTGGCCTTGGTTTTATTGTTGTTAAGGAGGGTTTCGTTGATACCGATTTTGTTGGTAATTGTTGTTCCACATTTGGTTTGTACCATTGTCTCTTCCTCCTTGGTTGTAGTTGTCTCTCCATCCTTGGTTGGGATTCTTTTGTCAACCTTGGTTGTAGTTACCCCCTTCATTATAGTTACCACCTTGTTGATAATACCCTTGATTTGGATGGTTGTAATAAGCATTGGTAGCCGCTAAGGTATTGCCCTCTTGGAATTGCGGACATTCATCAGTATAATGAGAATAACAAGCACAAATTCCACATACTCTTTGAGGGACTAGCTGTTGACATTGTTGTTGTGAAGGAGGTAGAGGTTGTTGTTAATTGAGTTGGAGTTACTTGAGGATATTGGTCATCTCTCCCAAAGTCTTGGTGAGGGCAGACTCAGTACTAGAGGAAACTTCCGCAATAGCCTTAGGATGATTATTCCTTTGCCTTGCATGTTGGGTAGATTCGGCTAAATCGGTGATAAGTTGCCATGCTTCCGCCGCCATTTTGTACTTTGTCAAAGATTCATTACTCGAAGCATCCAAAAGGATCTTATCTTGAGGCTTCATGTCTTGGGAAAAGTAATTAATTAGCACTAACTCGTCAATCATGTGATGGGGGGCACGAATCAAGGAGCTTCTTAAAACGTTCCCAATACTCAAAGAGAGTTTCTGATTCACCTTGAATGACGCAAGAGATTTCCTTCCTCAATTTATCCATAACCTCCAGTGGAAAGAACTTGTCCAAAAATTCCCTTCTAAGCAAATCCCAATTAGTCACAACATTTTCGGGTTGAGTGTAGAACCACTCCTTTGCCCTTCCCTTAAGAGAAAATGGGAAGGCATATAACCAAATGGCAACCTCATCTGCACCATACCGCCTAGCAGTTGAACAAGCCGTTTGAAAGTCTCCAAGGTGCTTGATGGGATCTTGAGCGGGTAGACCATGGAACTTAGGAAGTAGATTAATCAATGAGGTCTTTAGCTCAAAATCGGCATCCGAATTTGGATGACGCGCTTGAAATGGTTGGAGAGTAAAATCCGGAGCTCTCGCCTCCTTGAGAGTTATTCTTCTAGGAGCTCCCATAGTATCGGTACCTCAATGGAAGATACAACAATATATTTAGTAGGAGAGAGTTAGTTTCTTCCTCAAATGACGGCTTGGATTCAACCTCGGGTAAGATTGGTGAATTGGTGAAAACCCCTTCACCATCCTCAGAGGCTAAGCGACGCCGAGCTCGCCTAATTTGTGACACGGTTCTTTCAATTTCGGGATCAAATGGGGCTAAGCTCGGATCCGGTAATGAACACATCATTCAATAAAAGAAATATAGAGCTCATGGCAACAAAATATATTAAGCAAAATAACTAATAAATACTACTAATAACCAACTAGCACAAAAATAAAAGATGCAATTATTCAAATATGAACATATTTATGCCAACCAATAACATAGCACACATATGCAACTCCTTGGCAATGGCGCCAAAACATGGCAAGTGGATAAATGTCGGTCAAGAATTACCAAAAAGTTTTCTTCCAAATCAAGTCGCACAGTATAGTCTCAACCGACGAGATTTTTGCTAGTCAAAGTTAAAATGTGTGTCATAATTAAAATCAATAATCAGGAGTAGAATCCCAGGTCATTTTTCCTAGGAGTTGACACAAGATGCAAACTATTGGTTAGGATTTCCTGGAGGTTTTCGAAGTTGAGAACAAGAAAAAATAAATAACTAGAAATTAGAGCAATAGATAACTAGCAAGAGTTGATAATTAATCAATATAAAAGGTCTCGGTTAGGGGTGAGAATCGGAATTTCTATCCTCATTGTCTTTCCTAAGTGTGATGGTAAAGGCTCATTGCTCTCACTTAGTTATCCTCTAACCATTGAAGGAAAGTCAAGTGAACACAATTAAATTTAGCTCACAAGTTCGAGTCACTTCAAGAGAAGAACTAGAGTTGGTGAGTTTCAAGCTAATTAGCAATCTTCAATTACCAATCAACACTTGAATATAACAATTCAAGTGGCTCCAATTACTCGACCCCAAACCAAGAAAGGAAATCTACTCTATGATCATCGATGAAATTTCCTCAAACACTTGGTGAGCAAAGATAAAAGACATGATAAAAACTAGAAAACAATCTAATTCAAGTTACCACTAACAATAACCAAGAATAACAAAACAAACAATAACAATGGATATGGAAATAATTCAATGCATTACCAAAATTCAAGATTAACAAGATCCAAATGTGAATTCAAAATGACCAAATTGAAAAGAGTACTAATGGAATTAAAGAAGAAAACTATAAGGAAAGTAACTAGAAATGAAGGTAGCAACAGCTTCTCTCAAGATTCAATTGAAAGTAAACTAAGAAAACCAAAACCCTAGAGAGAAGTAGGAGTTTCTCTCACTAGAATTCAAAAACTAAAGCAAAACTAAAACTAAAGTGAAGTGTGTCCTGTCCCAGCTCTATTCCCAGCATATTGGCTTCATCTTAGGGCCTGAAACTAGATCAAAAGCCTCGACCCTAGTGTATTCCCTTTACTGAGGCACGTGACACTCACCACGCATACGCGTCAGCCACGCGTACGCATCGTTTGAACTCTGCACTAGCCATGCGTACGCATCAGTCACATGTACATGTCAGTGGACGACGCTCCTGGTCACGCGTACTCATCAGTCATGCATACGCGTCGCTTGGAAGATGGCTTCAAATTATTGTGTTTCTTTCACTTTAGCATGCTTCCTCTTCATCCTCAATGCCATTTCTGCTCTATAAATCCTGTAATCATTCAACAAATGCATCACGACATCGAATGGTATAAGAGAATTAAAAATTAGTAATTTTTGGGCCTAGGAAGCATGTTTTCAATCATAGCACAAAATTGGGAAGGAACCTTAAAAACATGCAATTTACATGAATAAGTGTGAGGATGGTTGACAAAATCTACTTGATTCAATATAAATTAAGTCATAAAATAGTGGTTCATCAGGCTTTTCCAGGACATTATATGTTAGAGATATGGGCACTGTTACCATGATGAGAACCTCTGGTTCTCACTCCATACATATTTTGGGACTTACTTTTGGTTATGTTGTTTATATGCAGATACTTATTATCTCCACCACTTATGTATATGATGTATTAACTTGCTCTTAGAGGTTATTTTGGAGAAATAGGTTCTGTAAACTGTATTTTGGGCTTATTTTGGATTCTCTTGTATATATGTATGTATACATATATGCTCTAGCCAGTATATCTTCGCGAGCCGAGTCACGAGCTTTGTTATCTGTATCTTGGAACTCTTTAGTATATAACCATGTTTAGCTTACTCTTGCTTCGGTTTCACTATCGTAAGCGCGAGTGTTGCGCCTTTTTTATTTAACGCTTTTGTTTTAACTTTTCTTCAAAGGCTCCTAGATAGAACTTCTTTTCAACTATATTTATATATATAATTTTACTTTTAGAGGTTGTAATACCTCACCACCTCTATCTTATGACTTAAGCATAAGATTCTGTGTGTTAGGGTGTTATACCTTATCTCCAACTTTTAATAAGATTAACCTTATACCTAGTTGAAACCCTAACCCTAACTAAACCCAACCTACACAGCGCCACCAACCACTACCTCTCCTTTCACCCTCAAATGCACACACACACAAAAACAAAATAGAAAAGTGGGAGTAACGAAGAAGGGGAAGAAGATAGGTAGAAAAGGAAGGAGAGGGAGACGGTGTGGTGGGCGTCACTGCCACCCTCACCACCGTTGTGCCGTCATAGTGAGAGAGAAAGCAATGCACAAGCCAATGAGAGAAGAAGATGTCATCGCTGCCGTGCCTTTCTGCTGTCAGTCCTGCCGCCGAACTGTCATGGAAGAGAGAGAGAGAGAGACTGTGCGAGGGAGGAAGGCCGAGAGGAAGAAGACGCGCCATTCTTCCCAGAGCCGTCACGGGAAGGATCGTCGTTGTCGTGTAACACGCTAACTTTTAGCACCTCATGGTCATACTAAAAGTTTAGGCATTACTTACCTCTAAACCTTTTTATTTTATACTATCTTTATTTAATATTAAGCCTTTGCGAACACGAACCGGAATTTTAGTCAAGGAATCGAAAGGTCTTTACTTTAAAAATCTTAATCACAAAAATATATATACTCATATAGCAATATGTACATAGACTTATTCCAAGATTCTCAAATACAAGTCCTACCCCTCTAAAAAAATCAATGACAATAAATGGTGAGGGGAAAGTCTAAGGCTAAACCAGCTATAGAAAATACGGATACATATTTACATATAGCTCCGATGTTTAGTCGTAGCTCTACGCCAAGGATTCCTGAACCTGTTGCTGAAAGGAAAATCTATAGGGGGTGAGCACGTCGTCCTCACTTGTTCTCAGTAGGGAAAGTGAATGCCGTAAAAGTAATGAACAAAATGCGAATAAATGACTTTACTCGGTAAAACTATACTTTTCTCAAGCCTTTGAAAATACTTTTTAAGTTTACTTTAGACAATTAATTGCTTTCATTAAAATTTCTGAACTTAAAACAAAACTCATTTACAACAATAATTCTTAAACACTTTAATACGTAAACTAATAGTACCAGAGATCCAATTGAACACACAAGCAAGGCAGAATAAGGCAACTAGTAGAGTCACAGGGAAAATACAACAAGCAAAACACAACCAAATGTAAAAACGCAAACAATATGATGCATGCCTTTCCTATGCAGGCCATGAGCTCATGCGTCGGTTGTCTACCCGCAACACGACGTTACTCGGAGTGAACCCTGAATATGGTTCCTTTACTGTGTCAGTTAGACACCTTGGCATAATGGTTACTCGTGTCAGTTAGGCCTCATCATAATAACATTTTAATGTGCGTCACAGTAAGAAACAGTGCTATCAATTAGGTAGACATTCTCGCATTAGCAATCTCAGGCTATCCGTTAGGCAGGCACTTTCGCATTAGCAGTTTGGCACAAAGGCCCATTGGTGCACAAAATTGTGATCTCAATGGTGCCAAAAACTTGGTATGCACTATCATAATCTCAATTCTTCTTCACAACTTCGCACAACTAACCAGCAAGTGCACTGGGTCGTCCAAGTAATAAACCTTACGTGAGTAAGGGTCGATCCCACGGAGATTGTCGGCTTGAAGCAAGCTATGGTCATCTTGTAAATCTCAGTCAGGCAGATTCAAATGGTTATGGAGATTTGATAATTAAAATATAATTAAAATATAAAATAGGATAGAGATACTTATGCAATTCATTGGTAAGAATTTCAGATAAGTGTATGGAGATGCTTTGTTCCTTCTGAATCTCTACTTTCCTACTACCTTTATCCAATCATTCATACTCCTTTCCATGGCAAGCTGTATGTTGGGAATCACCGTTGTCAACGGCTACTTCCCATCCTCTCAGTGAAAATGGTCCAAATGCGCTGTCACCACACGGCTAATCATCTGTCCGTTCTCGATCATGTTGGAATAGGATCCATTGATCCTTTTGCGTCTGTCACTACGCCCAACACTCGCGAGTTTGAAGCTTGTCACAGTTATCCCTTCCCAGATCCTACTTGGAATACCACAGACAAGGTTTAGACTTTCCAGATCTCAGGAATGGCTGCCAATAATTCTAGCTTATACCATGAAGACTCCGATCTTTCGGAATGGAGGCTAAGAGATAAACGCTCAATCCAAGGTAGAACGGAAGTGGTTGTCAGGCACGCGTTCATAGGTTGAGAATAGTGATGAGTGTCATGGATCATCATATTCATCAAGTTGAAGTGCAAGCGAATATCTTAGAATAGGAAAAAGCTTGAATTGAATAAGAAAACAATAGTACTTTACATTAATTCATGAGGAACAGTAGAGCTCCACACCTTAATCTATGGTGTGTAGAAACTCTACCATTAAAAATACATAAGTGATAATGGTGTTCATTGGCTTCGGCCCCAGAGAGGGAACCAGAATGACCAAGACCTCGAATACAATAGTAAAAAGTCCTATTTATACTAAACTAGTTACTAGGGTTTACAGAGATGAGTAACTGATGCAGAAATCCACTTCCGGGCCCACTTGGTGTGTGCTTGGGCTGAGCATTGAGCTCTCATGTGTAGCTACTCTTTTTGGAGTTAAACGCCAGGTTGTAGCCTGTTTCTGGCGTTTAACTCCAGAATAGGGCAGGAACTTGGCGTTTGAACGCCAGTTTGCATCGTTAAAACTCGAGCAAAGTATGGATTATTACATATTGCTGGAAAACCCTCGATGTCTACTTTCCAACGCAATCGAGAGCGCGCCAATTGGGTTTCTGTAGCTCTAGAAAATCCATTTCGAGTGCAGGGAGGTCAGAATCCAACAGCATCTGCAGTCCTTCTTCAGCCTCTGAATTAGATTTTTGCTCAAGTCCTTCAATTTCAGTCAGAAAATGCCTGAAATCATAGAAAAATACACAAACTCATAGTAAAGTCCATAAATGTGATTTTATTTAAAAACTAATAAAAATATGCTAAAAACTAACTAAATCATACTAAAAACTACCTAAAAACAATGCCAAAACGCAAATAAATTATCCGCTCATCACAACACCAAACTTAAATTGTTGCTTGTCCCCAAGCAACTAAAAATCAAATAGGATAAAAAGAAGAGAATATACTATAAATTTCAAAATATCAATGAAACTTAGCTCCAATTAGATGAGCCGGACTGGTAGCTTTTTGCCTCTGAACAGTTTTTGCATCTCACTTTATCCTTTGAAGTTTAGAATGATTGGCATCTATAGGAATTCAGAATTTAGATAGTGTTACTGATTCTCCTAGTTCAGTATGTTGATTCTTGAACACAGCTACTTTATGAGTCTTGGCCGTGGCCCTAAGCACTTTGTTTTCCAGTATTACCACCGGATACATAAATGCCCCAAACACATAACTGGGTGAACCTTTTCAGATTGTGACTCAGCTTTGCTAGAGTCCCCAGTTAGGGGTGTCCAGGGTTCTTAAGCACACTTTTTTTGCGTTGGATAACGACTTTAACCGCTCAGTCTCAAGCTTTTCACTTGACACCTTCACGCCACAAGCACATGGTTAGGGACAGCTTGGTTTAGCCGCTTAGGCCAGGATTTTATTCCTTTGGGCCCTCCTATCCATTAATGCTCAAAGCCTTGGATCCTTTTTATTTTACCCTTGCCTTTTGGTTTAAAGGGTTACTGGCTTTTTCTGCTTGCTTTTTCTTTTTCTTTCTTTTTTTTTCTTTTATTTTCGCCATTTTTTTGCAAGCCTTGTTATTCACTGATTTTTCTTACTTCAAGAATCAATTTTATGATTTTTCAGATTATCAATAACATTTCTCCTTTTTCATCATTCTTTCAAGAGCCAACAATTTTAACATTCATAAACAATAAATTCAAAAGACATATGCACTGTTCAAGCATTCATTCAGAAAACAAAAAGTATTGTCACCACATCAAAATAATTAAACTAATTTCAAGGATGAATTTGAAATTCATGTACTTCTTGTTCTTTTGTAATTAAAACATTTTTCATTTAAGAAAGGTGATGGATTCATAGGACATTCATAGCTTTAAAGCATAGACACTTAGACACTAGTGATCATGTAATAAAGACACAAACATAAATAAACATAAAGCATAGTAAACGAAAAACAGAAAAATAAATAGACAAGGAGATTAAGGAACGGGTCCACCTTAGTGAGGGCGGCTAGTTCTTCCTCTTGAGGATCTTATGGAATGCTTTAGCTCCTCAATGTCTCTTCCTTGCCTTTGTTGCTCCTCCCTTATAGCTCTTTGATCTTCTCTAATCTCATGGAGAATGATGGAGTGCTCTTGATGCTCCACCCTTAGTTGTCCCATATTGGAACTCAATTCTCCTAGGGAGGTGTTGATTTGCTCCCAATAGTTTTGTGGAGAAAAGTGCATCCCTTGAGGCATCTCAGGGATTTCATGATGAGGAATTTTCTCATGCTCTTGTTGAGGTCCATGAGTGGACTCTCTTGTTTGCTCCATCCTTTTCTTAGTGATGGACTTTTGAGATGAATCTCTCCATCTCCCATGACTCGGAGTTGGAAGCAACTGCCTTCTCTTTCCACTTTCTAGAGGTTTCTCCGGCCTTAGGTGCCATTAATGGTTATGGAAAAACAAAAAGCAGTGCTTTTACCACACCAAACTTAGAGTGTTTGCTCGTCCTCAAGCAGAAGAAGAAAGAAAGGAGGAGAAGAAGAAGAAATTGAGGAGATGGAGGTGTGTGGTGGGTTCGGCCAATGTTGGGGGAAGTGTGTATGAAAAGGTGTGAAGAGGAGAGAATAAGAGGTGTGGCAGGTGGGGATCTTGTGGGGTTCACAGATCCTGAGGGGTCAAGGACTTATCATCCCTGCTCTATTGAGGCGTGCAAAAACGCCCTTAGAGTGCAATCCTGGCGTTTAATGCCAGACTGCTGCTTGTTTCTGGCGTTAAACGCCATCTTTTCTCCCTTTCTTCGCGTTTAACGCCAACTTAGTGCTCTGTTCTGGTGTTAAATGCCAGTCTGGTGCCTATTTCTGGCGTTTAACACCAGCTTGATGCTTCTTTCTGGCGTTAAACGCCAATCTGATGCTTCTTATTGGCGTTTAAACGCCAGTAAGCTTATCCTCCAGGGTGTGCTATTTTTAATGCTGTTTTTCATTCTGTTTTTTATTTTTCAGTTATTTTTGTGACTTCACATGATC